>NC_090398.1:69174625-69403492 GCF_036365525.1 Heterodontus francisci | reverse complement strand
CCCGACTACCCTGCCCCACTCCGCTACTACACTCCCCTACCCCTCACCCCGATACCACATCCGTAACCCACTCCCCTACCCAACTACTGCTCCCCAACTCTCCGAACCAAATACCCTCCCCCACTCCCCTTCTCTTCATCTCATCACTGCATTCCCCTCCCCCACTCCCCTCCCCCACACCGCTCCCCCACCCCCGCTCCCCCACCCCCGCTCCCCCGCTCCCCCACCCCCCCACCCCCGCTCCCCCAACCCCCCACCCCCGCTCCCCCACCCCCACCCCCTCCCCCACCCCCTCCCCCACCCCCTCCCCCACTCACCTCCCACACTAACCTGCCCCTCTCCCCTGCCCCTCTCCCCTGCCCCTCTCCCCCACCCCTCTCCCTCCCCCACCCCTCTCCCCCGCCCCTCTCCCCCGCCCCTCTCCCACGCCCCACTCCCCGCCCCACTCCCCGCCCCACTCCCCGCCCCACTCCATCCCCTACTCCATCCCCCACTCCATCCCCCACTCCATCCACCACTCCCCCATCCCACACCCCTATCCAACTCCCCTATCCCACTCCCCTATCTCAGTCCCCTACCCCACTCCCCTACCCCACTCCCCTATCCCACTCCCCTACCCCTCTCCCCTACCCCACTCCCCTTTCCCACTCCCCTACCCCTCACCCCTAGCGCACACGCCAACACCACTCCCCAACCCACACCCCAACATCACTCCCCAACCCCACTCCCCTACACCATTCCCCTACCCCACTCCCTTCCACCACTCCAACACCCCGCTCCCCTCCCCAATTCCCCTCCCCAACTCCCCTCCCCAACTCCCCTCCCCCTCTCCCCTCCCCCACTCCCCTCCCCCACTCCCCTCCCCCACTCCCCTCCCCCACTCCCCTCCCGCACTCCCCTCCCGCACTCCCCTCCCGCACTCCCCTCCCCCACTCCTCTATCCCACTCCCCTATCCCACTCCCCTCCCCGACTCCCCTCCCCTCCCCGACTCCACTCCCCTCCCCGACTCCACTCCCCTCCCCGACTCCACTCCCCTCCCCGACGCCCCTACCCCACTTCCCTTTCCAACTCCCCTCCCCAACTCCCTTCCCCTCCATCTCCTCACTGCCCTCCCCTACCCAACTCCCTGACACCACTCTGCACCCCACTCCCCATCTCCGCTCCCCATATCCACTCCCCTACCCCACTACCCCTCCCCACTCACCTCCTCCACTCCACTCCTCCACTCCCCTCCCCCACTCCCCCATTCCCCTCCCCCACTCCCCCATTCCCCTCCCCCACTCCCCCATTCCACTCCCCCATTCCCCCATTCCCCCATTCCCCTCCCCATTCCCCTCCCCCACTCCCCCATTCCCCTCCCCCATTCCCCCATTCCCCCATTCCCCATTCCCCTCCCCCATTCCCCCATTCCCTCCCCCATTCCCCTCCCCCATTCCCCTCCCCCATTCCCTCCCCCATTCCCCTCCCCCACTCCCCTCCCACACAAACCTACCCCACTCCACTGCCCCACACCCCTACTCCACACCGCTTACCTCCACCTCCTCAGTGCCCTAATCTACCACACTCCCTTGCCCCACTCCCCTCCCCACTCCCCTGCCTCACTCCCCTGCCTCACTCCCCTGCCTCACTCCCCTGCCTCACTCCCCTGCCCCACTCCCCTCCCCCACTCCCCTCCCCCACTCCCCTCCCCCACTCCACTGCCCCACTCCACTGCCCCACTCCACTGCCCCACTCCCCTGCCCGACTCCCTCCCCCACTCCACTGCCCCACACCCCTACCCCACTCCGCTTACCTCCACCTCCTCAGTGCCCTACTCTACCACACTCCCCTGCCCCACTCCCCTGCCCCACTCCCCTGCCCCACTCCCCTCCCCACTCCCCTGCCCCACTCCCCTCCCCACTCCCCTGCCTCACTCCCCTGCCTCACTCCCCTGCCCCACTCCCCTGCCCCACTCCCCTCCCCCACTCCCCTCCCCACTCCCCTCCCCCACTCCCCTGCCCCACTCCCCTGCCCCACTCCCCTCCCCCACTCCACTGCCCCACACCCCTACCCCACTCCGCTTACCTCCACCTCCTCACTGCCCTACTCTACCACACTCCCCTGCCCCACTCCCCTGCCCCACTCCCCTCCCCCACTCCCCTGCCCCACTCACATACTCTCCACTTTCTCACTGCACTCCAGTACCCAACACCCCTACCCCACTTACCTCACCCACTCCCCTCCCTCTCTCCCCTTCCCTCCACCTCCTCACTGCGCTCCCCTACCCAACTCCCTACCCAACTCCCCTACCCAAGTCCCCTGTCCCACTCCCCTGCCCCACTCCCCTAAATCACACACCTCCACCACTCCACTCCCCCTCTTCCCTTCCCTCCACATCCTCACTGCGCTCCCCGACTCCACACCGCTATCCTACTCTACATCCCACTCCCCTACCCCACTCCCCTAACTCACTTCCCTCCCCCACTCACCTCCCCTACACGCCTTCTCCTCCTCACTGCCCTCCCCTCCCCAACTCCCCTATGGCACTGCCCTCCCCAACTCCCCTACGGCACTGCCCTCCTCCACTCCCTAGGCCACTCCCCTTCATTCCACCTCATCACTGCCCTCCACCACCCCACTCCCCTTCCCCACTGCCATACCTCACTCCAATCCCCCACTCCCCTACCCCACTCCCCTACCCCACTTCCCTACCCCACACCACTAAACCCACTCCCCTAAACCCACTCCCCTAAACCCACTCCCCGAAACCCACTCCCCGAAACCCACTCCCCTACCCCAACTCCCTCCCCCACTCCCCTACCCCAACTCCCCTCCCCAACTCCCCTCCCCAACTCCCCTCCCCAACTCCCCTCCCCAACTCCCCTCCCCAACTTTCCTCACCCACTCCCCTCACCAACTCCCATACCCGACTACACTCCCCAACTCCCCTCCCAACTCCCATCCACAATACCCCTCCCTCACTCCCCTACCCCAACTCCCCTCCCCAACTCCTTTCCCTCACTCCCCTACACCATTCCCCTCCCCAACTCCCCTCCCCAACTCCCTCCCCCACTCCCCTCCCCCCGCCCCTCACCCACTCCCCTCCCCCACTCCCCTCCCCCACTCCCCTCCCCCACTCCCCTCCCCCACTCCCCTCCCCCACTCCCCTCCCCTCCCCAACGCCCCTACCCCACTCCCCTCCCCTCCCCCACTCCACTCCCCTCCCCCACTCCCCTCCCCCACTCCCCTCCCCCACTCCCCTCCCCCACTCCCCTCCCCCACTCCACTCCCCAACTCCACTCCCCAACTCACCTCCCCAACCGCACTCGCTAACTCCCCTCCCCAATCCACTCCCCCCGCTCCCCTCCCACACTCACCTCGAACAACTCCCCTCCCCCACTCCCTGACGACCTCCCTGACCTCGCTCTCCTCCCCACACCCCTCCCCACACCCCTCCCCCACTCCCCTAAATCACAACCAATCCCCACTCCCTTCCCCCACTCCCCACCGCAAATCCCCTCCACAACTACCCTCCCCAACTCCCCCCCCACTCCCCAACCCACTCCCCTCCCCCTCCTCTCTGTAACTCCCCTCACTCCCCTACCCCACTTCCCTACCCCACTACCCTCCCTCACATCCCTCCCTCACATCCCTCCTTCACATCCCTCCCCACTCCCCTAACCCAAACCCGACCCCACCCCCTCCCCAACTACCCTCCCTCACTCCCCTCCGCCACTCCCCTCCCCTACACCCCTCCCCCACTCCCCTCCCCTCCTCTGCACCTCCTCACTCCCCTCCCCTCCCCCACTCCGCTTCCCTGCACCTCCTCACTGCCCTCCGCTACCACACTCCCATCCCCCACTAACCTCCCCCACTCACCTACCGCACTACCCTACCCCACACGGCTCCCCGACACCCCCACCCCAATCCCCGACACCACTCCCCTTCCCCACTACGCTCCCCAACACTCCTACCCCACACCCCTCCCCCACTCCCCTTCCCTCAACCTCCTCACTGCGCACCCCTACCCCACTCCCCTAACTCACTCCCCTCCCCAACTCCACTACCCCATTCCCCTTCCCCATTCCCTTCCCCATTCTCATACCCCTCCCCTCCCCACTCCCCTCCCCGCCACTCCCGACCACCTCCCCCTCTTCATTCCCCTCCCCTCCCTCCCCCTCCTCCCCCTCCCCTCCCCTCCCTCCCCCTCCTCACCCTCCCCTCCCCTCCCCTCCCCTCCCTCCCCCTCCTCCCCCTCCCCCTCCTCCTCCCTCCCACTCTTCTTTCACCTCCACCAACCCCCTCCCTGCCCCTCTTCATTCCCCTCCACCATCCCCTCCCTCCCCCACTTCATTCTTCACCACCTCCCCCTCCTTCCCCTCTTCATTCCCCTCCCCTTCCTCCTCCCTCCCCCTCTTCATTCACCTCCACCTACCCCTCCCTCCCCCTCTTCATTCCACTCCACCACCCCACCCTCCCCTCTTCATTCCCCTCCCCCTCCCCGTACCTCCGCCTCTTCATTGCCCTCCACCAACCCCTCCCTCCCCCTCTTCATTCCCCTCCCCCTCCCCCTCCCTCCCACTCTTCATTTCCCTCCCCCTCCCTCCCACTCTTCATTCTCCTCTCCCTCCCTCCCACTCTACATTCCCCTCCCCCTCCTCCTCCCTCCCCCTCTTCATTCACCTCTACCTCCCCCTCCCTCCCCCTCTTCATTCCACTACAGCACCCCCACTCTCCCCCTCTTCATTCCACTCCACCACCCCCTCCCTCCCCCTCTGCTCTCCCATCCACCACCCTTTCCCTTCCCCGCTTAATTCGCCTCCCCCTCCCCATCCCTCCCCTCTTCATTCCCCTCCCCCTCCCCCTCGCTACCCTTCTTCGTTCCCATCCACCACCCCCTCCCTCCCACTCTTCATTCCACTCCACCACCCCCTCCCACACCCTCTTCATTCCCAGCCACCTCTCCCTACCTCCCCCTCTTCATTCCCCTCCAACTCCCCCCACCCTCCCCCTTTTCATTCCCATCCACCTCCCCCTCCCACGCCCTCATCACTCCCCTCCCCCTCCCCCTCCCTCCCCTCTTCATTCCCCTCCCCCTCCCCCTCCTCCTCCATCCCCCTCTTCATTCACCTGCACCTACCCCTCCCTCCCCCTCTTCATTCCCCTCCCCCTCCCCGTAGCTCCCCCTCTTCATTGCCCTCCACCAGCCCCTCCCTCCCCCTCTTCATACCCCTCCACCATCCACTCCCTCCCCCACTTCATTCTTCACCACCTCCCCCACCCTCCCCCTCCCTCCCCCTCCCTCCCCCTCCCTCCCCCTCCCTCCCCCTCCCTCCCCCTCTTCATTCCCCTCCCTCCCCCTCTTCATTCCACTCCACCACCCCTCCCTCCCCTCTTCATTCCCCTCCCCTTCCCCGTACCACCCCCTCTTCCTTTACCTCCACCTACCCCCTCCCTCCCCCTCTTCATTCCACTCCACCACCCCCTCCCTCCCCCTCTTCATTCCCATCCCATTCCCCGTACCAACCCCTCTTCATTCCCCTCCACCATCCCCTCCCTCCCCCACTTCATTCATCACCACCTGCTCCTCCCTCCCCCTCTTCATTCCCCTCCCACTCCCTCCCCCTCTTCATTCCCCTCCCACTCCCTCCCCCTCTTCATTCCACTCCCCCTCCTCCTCCCTACCACTCTTCATTCACCTCCACCTTCCCCCTCCCTCCCCCTCTTCATTCCACTCCACCACCCCTCCCTCCCCCTCTTCATTCCCCTCCCCTTCCCCGTACCACCCCCTCTTCATTCCCCTCCACCATCCCCTCCCTCCCGCACTTCATTCTTCACCACCTCCCCCTCCCTCCCTCTCTTCATTCCCCTCCCCCTCCCTCCCACTCTTCATTCCCCACCCCCTCTCTCCCCCTCTTCATTCCCCTCCCCCTCCTCCTCCCTCCCCCTCTTCATTCCACTACACCACCCCCACCCTCCCCTCTTCATTCCCCTCCACCACCCTTTCCCTCCCCCTATTCATTCGCCTCCCCCTCCCCCTCCCTCCCACTCTTCATTCCATTACACCACCCCCTCCCTCCCCCTCTTTCTTCCACTCAACCTCCCCCTCACTCCCCTTTTTCATTCCCATCCACCTCCGCCGCCCTCGCCATCTTTATTCCCCTCCCCCTCCCTGCCTCCCCTCTTCATTCCCCTCCTTCTCCCACCCCCTCTTCATTCACCTCCGCCTACCCGTCCCTCCCCCTCTTCATTCCACTCCACCACCCCCTCCCTCCCCCCTTCATTCCCCTCCCCTCCCCTCCCCCTCCCTCCCCCTCTTCATTGCCCTCCACCAACCCCTCCCTCCCCCCTTCATTCTCCTCCACCATCCCCTCCCTCCCCCACTTCATTCTTCACCACTTCCCCCTCCCTCCCCCTCTTCATTCCCCTCCCCTCCTTCCCACTCTTCATTCTCCTCCCCCTCTCTCCCCTCTTCATTCCCCTCCCTCTCCTCCTCCCTCCCCCTCTTCATACACCTCCACCTCCCCCTCCATCCCCCTCTTCATTCCCATCCACCAATCCACCCTCCCCCTCTTCATTCCCCTCCACATGCCCCTTTTCTCCCCATCTTCATTCCCATCCAACTCCCCCTTCCTCCCCCTCTTCATTCCCCTCCCCCTCCCCCTCGCTACCCTTCTTCGTTCCCATCCACCACCCCCTCCCTCCCACTCTTCATTCCACTCCACCACCCCCTCCCACACCCTCTTCATTCCCAGCCACCTCTCCCTACCTCCCCCTCTTCATTCCCCTCCAACTCCCCCACCCTCCCCCTTTTCATTCCCATCCACCTCCCCCTCCCACGCCCTCATCACTCCCCTCCCCCTCCCCCTCCCTCCCCTCTTCATTCCCCTCCCCCTCCCCCTCCTCCTCCATCCCCCTCTTCATTCACCTGCACCTACCCCTCCCTCCCCCTCTTCATTCCCCTCCCCCTCGCTCCCCCTCTTCATTGCCCTCCACCAGCCCCTCCCTCCCCCTCTTCATACCCCTCCACCATCCACTCCCTCCCCCACTTCATTCTTCACCACCTCCCCCACCCTCCCCCTCCCTCCCCCTCCCTCCCCCTCCCTCCCCCTCCCTCCCCCTCCCTCCCCCTCTTCATTCCCCTCCCTCCCCCTCTTCATTCCACTCCACCACCCCTCCCTCCCCTCTTCATTCCCCTCCCCTTCCCCGTACCACCCCCTCTTCCTTTACCTCCACCTACCCCCTCCCTCCCCCTCTTCATTCCACTCCACCACCCCCTCCCTCCCCCTCTTCATTCCCATCCCATTCCCCGTACCAACCCCTCTTCATTCCCCTCCACCATCCCCTCCCTCCCCCACTTCATTCATCACCACCTGCTCCTCCCTCCCCCTCTTCATTCCCCTCCCACTCCCTCCCCCTCTTCATTCCCCTCCCACTCCCTCCCCCTCTTCATTCCACTCCCCCTCCTCCTCCCTACCACTCTTCATTCACCTCCACCTTCCCCCTCCCTCCCCCTCTTCATTCCACTCCACCACCCCTCCCTCCCCCTCTTCATTCCCCTCCCCTTCCCGTACCACCCCCTCTTCATTCCCCTCCACCATCCCCTCCCTCCCGCACTTCATTCTTCACCACCTCCCCCTCCCTCCCTCTCTTCATTCCCCTCCCCCTCCCTCCCACTCTTCATTCCCCACCCCCTCTCTCCCCCTCTTCATTCCCCTCCCCCTCCTCCTCCCTCCCCCTCTTCATTCCACTACACCACCCCCACCCTCCCCTCTTCATTCCCCTCCACCACCCTTTCCCTCCCCCTATTCATTCGCCTCCCCCTCCCCCTCCCTCCCACTCTTCATTCCATTACACCACCCCCTCCCTCCCCCTCTTTCTTCCACTCAACCTCCCCCTCACTCCCCTTTTTCATTCCCATCCACCTCCGCCGCCCTCGCCATCTTTATTCCCCTCCCCCTCCCTGCCTCCCCTCTTCATTCCCCTCCTTCTCCCACCCCCTCTTCATTCACCTCCGCCTACCCGTCCCTCCCCCTCTTCATTCCACTCCACCACCCCCTCCCTCCCCCCTTCATTCCCCTCCACCATCCCCTCCCTCCCCCACTTCATTCTTCACCACTTCCCCCTCCCTCCCCCTCTTCATTCCCCTCCCCCTCCTTCCCACTCTTCATTCTCCTCCCCTCTCTCCCCCTCTTCATTCCCCTCCCTCTCCTCCTCCCTCCCCCTCTTCATACACCTCCACCTCCCCCTCCATCCCCCTCTTCATTCCCATCCACCAATCCACCCTCCCCCTCTTCATTCCCCTCCACATGCCCCTTTTCTCCCCATCTTCATTCCCATCCAACTCCCCCTTCCTCCCCCTCTTCATTCCCATCCACCTCCCACTCCCTCCCCTCTTCATTCGCCTCCACCACCACTCCATTCCCCTCTTCTTTCCCCTCCACCACCCCACCCTCCCCCTCTTCATTCCCCTCCACCTCCCTCTCCCTCCTCCTCTTCATTCCCATCCAACACCCCCCTCCCTCCCCTCTTCATACCACTCCACCTCCCCATTTCTCCCCTCTTCATTCCCCTCCACCACCCCCTCCATTCCCCTCTTCATTCCCCTCTACCATCCCCTCCCTCCCCCTTCAGACTTCACCTCCTCCCCCTCCCTCCCCCTCTGCACTCCCCTCTATCACGCCCTCCCTCCCCTCTTCATTCCATTCCACCACCCCCTCCCACCCCCTCTTCATTGCCCTCCACCACCCCCTCCCGTCCCCTCTTCATTCTCCTCCGCCCCCCCCCATCTTCCCCTCTTCATTCCCAAAAACCTCCCGCTCCCTTCCCCTCTTCATTCCCCTCCACCTCCCAATCCCTCCCCCTCTTCATTCCCCTCCCGGTCCTCCATCTTCCCCCTCTTCATTCACCTTCACCTACTCCTCCCTCCCACTCTTCATTCCACTCCACCAACCCCTCCCTCCCCATCTTCATTCCCATCCACCTCCCTCTCCCTCTTCATTCTCCTCCACCTCCCCCTCCCTTCCCCTCTTCATTCCCCTCAACCACCCCCTCCCTCCCCCTCATCATTCTCCTCCAACACCGCCTCCCTACCCCTTTTCATTCCCCTCCACCTACCCCTCCCTCCCCACCTTCAATCCCATCCACCTCGCCCTCCCTGCCCCTCTTCATTCCCCTCCACCTCCCACTCCCTCCCCCTCTTCATTCCCCTCTACCAGCCCCTCCCTCCCCATCATCATTCCCCTCTACCAGCCCCTCCCTCCCCATCATCATTCCCATCCACCTCCCCCTCCCTCGCCCTCTTCATTCCCCTCCACCTCCCACTCCCTCCCCCTCTTCATTCCCCTCCACAAACCCCTCCCTCCCCTCTTCAATCCCATCCACCTCCCCGTCCCTCCCCCTCTTCATTCCCTCAACCACCTCCTCCTTCCCCCTCTTCATTCTCCTCCACCACCCCCTCCCTTCCACTTTTCATACCCTTCCACCTCCCCTCCCTCCCCCTGTTCTTTCCTCTCCACCACCCCCGCCCTCCCCCTCTTCATTTCCCTCTAACACCCCCTCCCTCCCCTCTTCATTCCCCTCTAACACCCCCTCCCTCCCCCTTTTCATTCCGCACCACCACCCCCTCACTTCCCCTCTACATTCCCATCCACCACCCCCTCGCTCCCCTCTTCATTCCACTCCACCTCCCCCGCCCTCCACCTCTTCATTCCCCTCCACAACCCCCTCCCTCCCCTCTTCATTCCCCTCTAACACCCCCTCCCTCCCCCTTTTCATTCCACTCCACCAACCTCTCTGTCCCCCTCTTCATTCCCCTCCACAATCCCATCCATCCGCCACTTCATTCTTCACTACCTCCCCCTCCCTCCCACTCCCTCCCCCTCCCTTCCCCTCTTCATTCCTCACCCCCTCCTCCTCCCTCCCACTTATCATTCACCTCCACCTACCCCTCCCCTCCCCTCTTCATTCCACTCCACCGCTCCCTCCCTCCCCGTCTTCATTCCCCTCCCCCTCCCCGTACCACCCCCTCTTCATTCCCCTCCACCATCGCCTCCCTCCCCCACTTCATTCTCCACCACCTCCCCCTCCCTCCCCCTCTTCATTCTCCACCACCTCCCCCTCCCTCCCCCTCTTCAGTCCCCTCCCCCTCTCTTCCCCTCTTCATTCCGCTCCCCCTCCTCCTCCCTCCCCCTCTTCAAATACCTCCACCTACCCCTCCCTCCCCCTCTTCATTCCACTCCACCACCCCCTCCTTTCCCCTCTTCATTCCCCTCCACCAACCCCTCCCTCCCCTCTTCATTCCACTCCAACACCCCTTCCCTCCCCCTCTTCATTCTTCACCACCTCCCCCTCCCTCCCCCACTTCATTCCCCTCAACCACCCCCTCCCTCCCCTCTTCATTCCACTCCACCACACTCTCCCTCCCCCTCGTCATTGCCCTCCACCAACCCCTCTCTCCCCCTCTTCATTCCCCTCCACAATCCCCTCCACCATCCCCTCCATCCGCCACTTCATTCTTCACCATCTCCCCCTCCCTCCCACTCCCTCCCCCTCCCTGCCCCTCTTCATTCCCCACCCCCTCCTCCTCCCTCCCCCTTATCATTCACCTCCACCTACCCATCCCTTCCCCTCTTCATTCCACTCCACCGCCCCCTCCCTCCCCCTCTTCATTCCCCTCCCCCTCCCCGTACCACCCCCTCTTCATTGCCCGCCACGAACCCCTCCCTCCCCCTCTTCATTCCCTTCCACCATCGCCTCCCTCCCCCACTTCATTCTCCACCACCTCCCCCTCCCTCCCCCTCTTCATTCCACTCCAACACCCCCTCACTCCCCCTCTTCATTCCCATCCACCACCCTTTCACTCCCCTCTTCATTCGCCTCCCCTCCCCATCCCTCCCCCTCTTCATTCCCCTCCCTCTCCCCCGACCTCACCATCTTCATTCTCCTCCCCCTCCCTCCCCCTCTTCATTCCCATCCACCACCCCCTCCCTACTCCTCTTCATTCCCGTCCCCCTCCCTCCCACTCTTCATTCTACTGCACCTCCCCGTACCACCCCCTCTTCATTGCCCTCCACCCACCCCTCCCTCCCCCTCTTCATTCCACTCCAACACCCCCTCACTCCCCCTCTTCATTCCCATCCACCACCCTTTCACTCCCCTCTTCATTCCCCTCCCCCTCCCCCGACCTCCCCCTCTTCATTCCCGTCCCCCTCCCTCCCACTCTTCATGCTACTACACCTCCCCCTCCCTCCCCCTCTTTATTCCACTACGCCACCCCTCCCTCCCCCTCTTCATTCCCATCCACCTCCCCCTCCCTCCCCCTCTTCATTCCCCTCCAACACCCCCACCCTCCCCCTTTTCATTCGCATCCACATCCCCCTCCCTCCCCCTCTTCATTCCCCTCCCCCTCCTCCTCCCTACCCCTCTTAATTCACCTCCACCTACCCCTCCCTCCCCCACTTCATTCCACTCCACCACCCCCTCCCTCCCCCTCCCTCCCCCTCCCCTTACCTCCCCCTCTTCATTGCAATCCACCAACCCCTCCCTCCCCCTCATCATTCCCCTCCACCATCCCCTCCCTCCCCCACTTCATTCTTCACCACCTCCCCTTCCCTCCCATTCCCACCCCCTCCCTCCCCCTCCCTCCCCCTCTTCATTCCCCTCTTCATTCCCCTCCCCGTCCTCCACCTTCCCACTCTTCATTCACCTCCACATACCCCTCCCTCCCCCTCTTCATTCCACTCCACCACCCAGTCCCTCCCCCTCTTCATTCACCTCCACCTCCCCTTCCCTCCACCTCTTCATTCCCCTCCACAACCCCCTCCCTCCCCTCTTCATTCTTCACCACCTCCCCCTCCCTCCCCCTCTTCATTCCCCTCTACCACCATCTCCCTCCCCACTTCATTCCACTCCACCACCCCCTCCAACCCTGCTTCATTCCCCTCCACCTCCCACTCCCTACCCCTCTTCATTCCCCTCCCCCTCCTCCTCCCTCCCCCTCTTCATTCACCTGCACCTACCCCTTCCTACCCCTCTTCATTCCACTCCACCACCCCCTCCCTCCCCCTCATCATTCCCCTCCCTCCCCAATTCATTCTTCACTACCTCCCCTTCCCTCCCCCTCCCTGCCCCTCTTCATTCCCCTCCCCTCCCTCCCCCTCTTCATTCCCCCTCTTCATTCACCTCCTCCTACCCTCCCTCCCCATCTTCATTCCCCTCCCCCTCCTCCTCCTCCTCCCTCCCACTCTTCATTCACCTCCACCTACCCCTCCCTCCCACTCTTCATTCCACTCCACCACCCCCTCCCTCCCCTCCCCGGGGCCCACCCTCTTCATTGCCCTCCACCTTCCCCTCCCTACCCCTCTTCATTCCCCTCCGCCACCCCCTCCCTCCCCCGCTTCATTCCCCTCCCCCGCCTCCTCCCTCCCCCTCTTCATTCACCTCCACCTACCCCTCCCTCCCCTCTTCATTCCCATCCACCTCCCCCTGCCCCTCCCTCCCCTCTTCATTCCCCTCCACCTCCCACTCCCCTCCACCTCCCATTCCCTCAACCCTCTTCATTCCCCTCCACCACCCCCTCCCCCCCACTCTTCATTCCCATCCACCTCCCCCTCTTCATTCCCCTCCACCACCGCCTCCCTCCTTCTTCATTCCCCTCTACCAGGCCCTCCCTCCCCATCTTCATTCCCATCCACCTCCTCTCCCTCCCCCTCTTCATTCCCCTCCACCTCCCTCTCCCTCGCCCTCTTCATTTCCCTCCACCAACCCCTCCCTCCCCCTCTTCATTCCCATCCACCTCCTCTCCCTCCCCCTCTTCATTCCCCTCCACCATCCCCTCCCTCCCCCACTTCATTCTTCACCACCTCCCCCTCCCTCCCCCTCTTCATTCCCCTCCCCCTCTTCATTCCCCTCCCCCTCTTCATTCCCCTCCCCCTCTTCATTCCCCTCCCCCTCTCTCCCCCTCTTCATTCCCCTCCCCCTCCTCCTCCCACCCCTCTTCATTCACCTAAACCTATACCTCCATCCCCCTCTTCATTCCACTCCAACACCCCCTCCCTCCCCCTCTTCATTCCCATCCACCACCCCCTCCCTCCCCTCATCATTCCCCTCCCTCCCCAATTCATTCTTCACCACCTCCCCTTCCCTCCCCCTCCCTGCCCCTCTTCATTCCCATCCCCTCCCTCCCCTCTTCATTCACCTCCACCTACCCGTCCCTCCCATCTTCATTCCCCTCCCCCTCCTCCTCCCTCCCACTCTTCATTCACCTCCACCTACCCCTCCCTCCCCCTCTTCATTCACATCCACCTACCCCTCCCTCCCTATCTTCATTCTCCTCCCCCTCCTCCTCCCTCCCACTCTTCATTCACCTCCACCTACCCCTCCCTCTCCCTCTTCATTCCACTCCACCACCCCCTCCCTCCCCCTCCCCGGAGCCCACCCGCTTCATTGCCCTCCACCTTCCCCTCCCTACCCCTCTTCATTCTCCTCCACCATCCCCCTCCCTCCCCACTTCATTCTTCACCACCTACCCCTCCCACCCCCTCTTCATTCCCCTCCCCCTCCTCCTCCCTCCCCCTCTTCATTCCCCTCCCCGCCTCCTCCCTCCCCCTCTTCATTCACCTCCACCTACCCCTCCCTCCCCTCTTCATTCCCATCCACCTCCCCCTCCCTCCCCTCTTCATTCCCATCCACCTCCCCTTCCCTCCCCCTCTTCATTTCCCTCCACCTCACACTCCCTCAACCCTCTTCATTCCACTCCACCACCCCTCCCTCCGCCTCTTCATTCTCCTCCACCACCCCCTCCCTACCCCTCTTCCTTCCCCTCCCCCTCCCCCTCTTCATTCCCATCCACCACCCCCACCCTCCCCCTCTTAATTCCCAACCACAACCCCCACCCTTCCCCTCTTCATTCCCCTCCTCTCTTCATTCCCCTCCCCCTCCCTCCCCCTCTTCATTCACCTCCACCTACCGCTCGCTCCCCCTCTTCATTCCACTCCACCACCCCCTCCCCTCCCCCTCCCTCCCCCTCTTCATTCACCTCCACCAACCACTCCCTCCCCCTCTTCATTCCCCTCCACCATCCCCTCCCTCCCCCTCTTCATTCTTCACCATCTCCCCCTCCCTCCCCCTCTTCATTCCCCTCCCCCTCTCTCCCCTCTTCATTCCCCTCCCCTCCTCCTCCCACCATTCTTCATTCACCTCCACCAACACCTCCCTCCCCCTCTTCATTCCACTCCACCACCCACTCCATCCGCCTCTTCATTCCCCTCCACCAACCCCTCCCTCCCCCTCTTCATTCGCCTCCCCCTCTTCATTCCCCTCCCCCTCCTCCTCCCTCCCCCTCTTCATTCACCTCCACCAACCCCTCCCTCCCCCTCTTCATTCCCCTCCACCATCCCCTCCATCCGTCACTTCATACTTCACCACCTACCCCTCCGTCCCCCTCCCTCCCCTCCCTCCCCCTCCCTCCCCCACCCTCACCCTTTTCATTGCCATCCACCTCCCCCTCCCTCGCCCTCTTCATTCCCCTCCCCCTCCCTTCCCCTCTTCATTCCCCTCCCCCACCATCCCCCTCTTCATTCCCCTTCCCCACCATCCCCCTCTTCATTCCCCTCCCCCTCCCTCCTTCTTTTCATTCCCCTCCCCCTCCTCCTCCCTCCCCCTCTTCATTCACCTCCACCTACCCCTCCTTCCCCCTCTTCATTCACCTCCACCTAC
The DNA here is from genome assembly GCF_036365525.1 of Heterodontus francisci. Lineage (NCBI taxonomy): Eukaryota > Metazoa > Chordata > Chondrichthyes > Heterodontiformes > Heterodontidae > Heterodontus > Heterodontus francisci. The sequence continues at coordinate 69,388,794 of NC_090398.1, read as the reverse complement.
CCCTCCCTCCCCCTCTTCATTCCACTCCACCACCCTCACCCTCCCCCTCTTCATTCCCCTACACCAACCCCTCCCTCCCCCTCTTCATTCCACTCCACCACCCCCTCCTCCCCCTGCTCATTCGCCTCCCCCTCCCCATCCCTCCCTCTCTTCATTCCCCTCCCCATCCCCCTTCCTCCCCCTCTTCAACCCCCTCCCCATCCCCCTCCCCATCCCCCTCCCCATCCCCCTCCCCATCCCCCTCCCTCCCCCTCTTCATTCCCCTTCCCCATCCCACTCCCTCCCCCTCTTCATTCCCAGCCACCACCACCTCCCTCCCCTCTTCATTCCCCTCCCCCTCCTCCTCCCTCCCCCTCTTCATTCACCTCCACCTACCCCTCCTTCCCCCTCTTCATTCACCTCCACCTACCCCTCCCTCCCACTGTTCATTCCACTCCACCTCCCCCTCTATCCCGCTCTTCATTCCCATCCACCTCCCCCTCCCTCACCCTCTTCATTCCCCTCCACCTCCCCCTCCATCCCCTCTTATTTCCCATCCACCTCCCCCTTCCTCCCCCTCTTCATTCCCCTCCACCTCCCCCTCCCTCCCCCTCGACATTCCCCTCCAACATCCCCTCCATCCGCCACTTCATTCTTCACGACCTCACCCTCCCTTCCCCTCCCTCCCCCTCACTCCCGCTCTTCCTCCCTACCCCTCTTCAATCACCTCCACCTACCCACCCCTCCCTCCCCCTCTTCATTGCCCTCCACCTACCCCTCCCTCCCCCACTTCATTCTTCACCACCTGCCCCTCCCTCCCCCACTTCATTTCCCTCCCCCTCTATCCCCCTCTATCCCCCTCTTCATTCCCCTCCCCCTCTATCCCCCTCTTCATTCCCCTCCCCCCTCCCTCCCCTCTTCAATCACCTCCACCTACCCCTCCCTCCCCCTCTTCATTCCACTCCACCACCCCCTCCCTCCCCCTCTTCATTCCCCTCCCCCGTCTCCTCCCTCCCCCTCTTCATTCACGTCCCCTGTCTCCTCCGTCCCCCTCTTCATTCACCTCCACCTACCCCTCCCTCCCCTCTTCATTCCCATCCACCTCCCCTCCCTCCCCCTTCATTCCCATCCACCTCCCCCTCCCTCCCCCTCTTCATTCCCCTCCACCTCCCACTCCCTCAACCCTCTTCATTCCCCTCCACCACCACCTCCCCCCCACTCATCACTCCCATCCACCTCCCCCTCTTCATTCCCCTCCACCAACCCCTCCCTCCTTCTTCATTCCCCTCTACCAGCCCCTCCCTCCCCATCTTTCATGGTGTGTGAGTGGGAATTAATTCCACTCCAGCTGGTATCAATAGAGGCCTGGTTTGAATTGGGTCTTTCCTGGTGTGTGATTGGGACTCAGTACCACTCCAGCTGGTATTAAAAGAGGCCTTGATTGAATTGGCTCTTTATGGGTGTGTGAGTGGGGCTCAGTACCACTCCAGCTGGTATTAATAGAGGTCTGGATTGATTTGGCTCTTTCCTGGTGTGTGAGTGGGACATACGAACCACTGCAGCTGGTATTATTAGATGCCTGGATTGAAATGGCTCTTTCCTGGTGTGTGATTGGGACTCAGTACCACTCCAGCTGGTATTAAAAGAGGCCTTGATTGAATTGGCTCTTTATGGGTGTGTGAGTGGGGCTCAGTGTCACTCCAGCCGGTATTAATTGAGGCCTGGATTGAATTGGCTCTTTCCTGGTGTGTGAGTGGGACTCAGTACCACTCCAGCTGGGATTAATAGAGAGCTGTATTGAATTGCCTCTTTCCTGGTGTGTGAGTGGGGCTCAGTACCACTCCAGCTGGCATTAAGAGGTCTGGATTGAATTGGCTCTTTCCTGGTGTGTGAGAGAGACTCAGTACCACTCCAGCTGGTATTAATAGAGGCCTGGATTGATTTGGCTCTTTCCTGGTCTGTGAGTTGGACTCAGTATCACTCCAGCTGGTACTGATAGAGGCCTGGTTTGAATTGACTCTTTCCTGGTTTGTGAGTCGGACTCAGTACCACTCCAGCTGGTATTAAAAGAGATCTGGATTGATTTGGCTCTTTCCTGGTGTGTGAGTGGGGCTCAGTGCCACTCCAGCTGGTATTAATAGAGATCTGGATTGATTTGGCTCTTTCCTGGTGTGTGATTGGGCCTCAGTACCACTGCAGCTGGTATTAATAGAGGCCTGGATTGAATTGGTTCTGTCTGGTGTGAGTGTGGTGCTCAGTACCACTCCAGATGGTATTGATAGTGTTCAGAAACAAATTGTCTCTTTCCTCCTGTGTTAAAGGGGCTCAGGACCACTTCTGCAGGTATTTATAGAGGCCCAGATTGAAATTAAACTTTCCTGGTGTGTGAGTGGGAGTCAGTACCACTCCAGCTGGTATTGATAGAGGTCTGGATTGATTTGGCTCTTTCCTGCTGTGTGAGTGGGACTCAGAACCACTCCAGCTGGTATTAATAGAGGCATGGATTGAATTGCCTCTTTCCTGGTGTGCGAGTGGGGCTCAGTGCCACTCCAGCTGGTATTAATAGAGGCCTGGATTGAATTGCCTCTTTCCTGGTGTTTGAGTGGGACTCAGTACCACTCCAGCTGGTATTAATAGAGGCCTGGATTGAATTGCCTCTTTCCTGGTGTTTGAGTGGGACACAGAACCACTCCAGCTGGTATTAATAGAGGCCTGGATTGAATTGCCTCTTTCCTGGTGTGCGAGTGGGGCTCAGTACCACTGCAGCTGGTATCAATAGAGGCCTGGATTGAATTGCCTCTTTCCTGTGTTTGAGTGGGTCTCAGAACCACTCCAGCTGGTATTAATAGAGGCCTGGATGGAATTGCCTCTTTCCTGGTGTGCGAGTGCGGCTCAGTGCCAATCCAGCTGGTATTAATAGAGGCCTGGATTGAATTGGCTCTTTCCTCCTGTGTGAGTGGGGCTCAGTACCACTCCAGCTGGTATTAATAGAGGCCTGGATTGAATTGCCTCTTTCCTGGTGTGTGAGTGGGACTCAGAACCACTCCAGCTGGTATTAATAGAGGTCTGGATTGAATTGGCTTTTTCCTGGTGTGTGAGTGGGACTCAGTACCACTCCAGCTGGTATTAATAGAGGTCTGGATTGAATTGGCTTTTTCCTGGTGTGTGAGTGGGACTCAGTACCAATCCAGCTGGTATTAATAGAGGTCTGGATTGAATTGGCTCTTTCCTGGTGTGTGTGTGGGACTCAGTACCACTCCAGCTGGTATTAAGAGGTCTGGATTGGATTGACTCTTTCCTGGTGTGTGAGTGGGACTCAGTACCACTCCAGCTGGTATTAATAGAGGTCTGGATTGAATTGGCTTTTCCTGGTGTGTGAGTGGGACTCAGTACCACTCCAGTTGGTATTAATAGAGGTCTGGATTGAATTGGCTTTTTCCTGGTGTGTGAGTGGGACTCAGTACCACTCCAGCTGGTATTAATAGAGGTCTGGATTGAATTGGCTCTTTCCTGGTATGTGTGTGGGACTCAGTACCTCTCCAGCTGGTATTAATAGAGGCCTGGATTAAATCGGCTCTTTCCTGCTGTGTGAGTGGGACTCAGTACCACTCCAGCTGGTATTAATAGAGGTCTGGATTGAATTGGCTTTTTCCTGGTGTGTGAGTGGGACTCAGTACCACTCCAGCTGGTATTAATAGAGGCCTGGATTGAATTGCCTCTTTCCTGGTGTTTGAGTGGGACTCAGAACCACTCCAGCTGGTATTAATAGAGGCCTGGATTGAATTGCCTCTTTCCTGGTGTTTGAGTGGGACACAGAACCACTCCAGCTGGTATTAATAGAGGCCTGGATTGAATTGCCTCTTTCCTGGTGTGCGAGTGGGGCTCAGTACCACTGCAGCTGGTATCAATAGAGGCCTGGATTGAATTGCCTCTTTCCTGGTGTTTGAGTGGGTCTCAGAACCACTCCAACTGGTATTAATAGAGGCCTGGATGGAATTGCCTCTTTCCTGGTGTGCGAGTGCGGCTCAGTGCCAATCCAGCTGGTATTAATAGAGGCCTGGATTGAATTGGCTCTTTCCTCCTGTGTGAGTGGGGCTCAGTACCACTCCAGCTGGTATTAATAGAGGCCTGGATTGAATTGCCTCTTTCCTGGTGTGTGAGTGGGACTCAGAACCACTCCAGCTGGTATTAATAGAGGTCTGGATTGAATTGGCTTTTTCCTGGTGTGTGAGTGGGACTCAGTACCACTCCAGCTGGTATTAATAGAGGTCTGGATTGAATTGGCTTTTTCCTGGTGTGTGAGTGGGACTCAGTACCAATCCAGCTGGTATTAATAGAGGTCTGGATTGAATTGGCTCTTTCCTGGTGTGTGTGTGGGACTCAGTACCACTCCAGCTGGTATTAAGAGGTCTGGATTGCATTGACTCTTTCCTGGTGTGTGAGTGGGACTCAGTACCACTCCAGCTGGTATTAATAGAGGTCTGGATTGAATTGGCTTTTTCCTGGTGTGTGAGTGGGACTCAGTACCACTCCAGTTGGTATTAATAGAGGTCTGGATTGAATTGGCTTTTTCCTGGTGTGTGAGTGGGACTCAGTACCACTCCAGCTGGTATTAATAGAGGTCTGGATTGAATTGGCTCTTTCCTGGTATGTGTGTGGGACTCAGTACCTCTCCAGCTGGTATTAATAGAGGCCTGGATTAAATCGGCTCTTTCCTGCTGTGTGAGTGGGACTCAGTACCACTCCAGCTGGTATTAATAGAGGTCTGGATTGAATTGGCTTTTTCCTGGTGTGTGAGTGGGACTCAGTACCACTCCAGCTGGTATTAGTAGAGGTCTGGATTGAATTGCCTCTCTTCCGGTGTGTGAGTGGGACTCAGTATAACTCCAGCTGGTATTAATAGAGGTCTGGATTGAATCGGCTCTTTCCTGGTGTGTGTGTGTGGGACTCAGTACCACTCCAGCTGGTATTAATAGAGGCCTGGATTGAATTGACTCTTTCCTGGTGAGTGAGTGGGGCTCAGTACCACTCCAGCTGGTATTAATAGAGGTCTGGATTGAATTGGCTTTTTCCTGGTGTGTGAGTGGGACTCAGTACCACTCCAGCTGGTATTAATATAGTTCTGGATTGAATTGGCTCTTTCCTGGTTTGTGAGTCGGACTCAGTACCACTCCAGCTGGTATTAATAGAGGACTGGATTGGATTGACTCTTTCCTGGTGTGTGAGTGGGACTCAGTACCACTCCAGCTGGTATTAATAGAGGTCTGGATTGAATTGGCTTTTTCCTGGTGTGTGAGTGGGACTCAGTACCACTCCAGTTGGTATTAATAGAGGTCTGGATTGAATTGGCTTTTTCCTGGTGTGTGAGTGGGACTCAGTACCACTCCAGCTGGTATTAATAGAGGTCTGGATTGAATTGGCTCTTTCCTGGTATGTGTGTGGGACTCAGTACCTCTCCAGCTGGTATTAATAGAGGCCTGGATTAAATCGGCTCTTTCCTGCTGTGTGAGTGGGACTCAGTACCACTCCAGCTGGTATTAATAGAGGTCTGGATTGAATTGGCTTTTTCCTGGTGTGTGAGTGGGACTCAGTACCACTCCAGCTGGTATTAGTAGAGGTCTGGATTGAATTGCCTCTCTTCCGGTGTGTGAGTGGGACTCAGTATAACTCCAGCTGGTATTAATAGAGGTCTGGATTGAATCGGCTCTTTCCTGGTGTGTGTGTGGGACTCAGTACCACTCCAGCTGGTATTAATAGAGGCCTGGATTGAATTGACTCTTTCCTGGTGAGTGAGTGGGGCTCAGTACCACTCCAGCTGGTATTAATAGAGGTCTGGATTGAATTGGCTTTTTCCTGGTGTGTGAGTGGGACTCAGTACCACTCCAGCTGGTATTAATATAGGTCTGGATTGAATTGGCTCTTTCCTGGTTTGTGAGTCGGACTCAGTACCACTCCAGCTGGTATTAATAGAGGACTGGATTGAATTGGCTCTTTCCTGGTGTGTGAGTGGGGCTCAGTACCACTCCAGCTGGTATTAATAGAGGACTGGATTGAATTGGCTCTTTCCTGGTGTGTGAGTGGGACTCAGTACCACTCCAGCTGGTATTAATAGAGGTCTTGATTGAATTGGCTCTTTCCTGGTGTGTGAGTGGGGCTCAGTACCACTCCAGCTGGTATTAATAGAGGCCTGGATTGAATTGTCTCTTTCCTGGTGTGTGAGTGGGGCTCAGTACCACTCCAGCTGGTATTAATAAAGGCCTGGATTGAATTGCCTCTTTCCTGGTGTGTGAGTGGGACTCGGTATCACTGCAGCTGGTATTAATAGAGGCCTGATTTGAATTGACTCTTTCCTGGTGAGTGAGTGGGGCTCAGTGCCACTCCAGCTGGTATTAATAGAGATCTGGTTTGAATTGGCTCTTCCCTGGTGTGTGAGTGAGACTCAGTACCACTCCAGCTGGTATTGATAGAGGTCTGGATTGATTTAGCTCTTTCCTGGTGTGTGAGTGGGGCTCAGTGCCACTCCAGCTGGTATTAATAGGGGTCTGGATTGAATTCACTCTTCCTTGGTTTGTGAGTCGGACTCAGTACCACTTCTGCAGGTATTCATAGAGGCCTAGATTTAAATTAAACTTTCCTGGTGTGTGAGTGGGACTCAGTACCACTCCAGCTGGTATTAATAGAGGTCTGGATTGAATTGGCTCTTTCCTGGTGTGTGAGTGGGACTCAGTACCACTCCAGCTGGTATTAGTAGAGGTCTGGATTGGATTGCCTCTCTTCCGGTGTGTGAGTGGGACTCAGTACCACTCCAGCTGGTATTAATAGAGGTCTGGATTGAATTGGCTCTTTCCTGGTGTGTGAGTGGGACTCAGTACCACTCCAGCTGGTATTAATAGAGGCCTGGATTAAATCGGCTCTTTCCTGGTGTGTGAGTGGGACTCAGTACCACTCCAGATGGTATTAATCGAGGTCTGGATTGAATTCGCATTTTCCTGGTGTGTGAGTGGGACTCAGTACCACTCCAATGGTATTAATAGAGGTCTGGATTGAATTGGCTCTTTCCTGGTGTGTGAGTGGGACTCAGTACCACTCTAGCTGGTATTAATAGAGGTCTGGATTGAATTGTCTCTTTCCTGGTGTGTGAGTGGGACTCAGTACCACTGCAGCTGGTATTAATAGAGGTCTGGATTGAATTGGCTTTTTCCTGGTGTTTGAGTGGGACTCAGTCCCACTCCAGATGGTATTAATAGAGGTCTGGATTGAATTGGCTCTTTCCTGGTGTGTGAGTGGGACTCAGTACCACTCCAGCTGGTATTAATAGAGACCTGTATTGAATCGGCTCTTTCCTGGTGTGTGAGTGGGACTCAGTACCACTCCAGCTGGTATTAATAGAGGTCTGGATTGAATTGGCTTTTTCCTCGTGTGTGTGTGGGGCTCAGTACCACTCCAGCTGGTATGAATAGAGGCCTGGATTGAATTGGTTCTATCTGGTGTGTGAGTGGGGCTCTGTACCACTCCAGCAGGTATTAATAGAGGCCTGGATTGAATTGGTTTTGTCTGGTGTGTGTGTGGGACTCGGTACCACACCAGATGATATTAATCGAGGTCTGGATTGATTTGGCTCTTTCCTGGTGTGTGAGTGGGACTCAGTACCACTCCAGCTGGTAGTAATAGAGGTCTGGATTGAATTGGCTTTTTCCTGGTGTGTGAGTGGGACTCAGTACCACTCCAGCTGGTATAAATAGAGGTCTGGATTGAATTGGCTCTTTCCTGGTGTGTGAGTGGGACTCAGTACCACTCCAGCTGGTATTAATAGAGGCCTGGATTGAATTGGCTCTTTCCTGGTGTGTGAGTGGGACTCAGTACCACTCCAGCTGGTATTAATAGAGGTCTGGATTGAATTGTCTCTTTCCTAGTGTGTGAGTGGGACTCAGTACCACTGCAGCTGGTATTAATAGAGGTCTGGATTGAATTGGCTCTTTCCTGGTGTGTGAGTGGGACTCAGTACCACTCCAGCTGGTATTAATGGAGACCTGTATTGAATCGGCTCTTTCCTGGTGTGTGAGTGGGACTCAGTACCACTCCAGCTGGTATTAATAGAGGTCTGGATTGAATTGGCTTTTTCCTCGTGTGTGTGTGGGGCTCAGTACCACTCCAGCTGGTATGAATAGAGGCCTGGATTGAATTGGTTCTATCTGGTGTGTGAGTGGGGCTCTGTACCACTCCAGCAGGTATTAATAGAGGCCTGGATTGAATTGGTTTTGTCTGGTGTGTGTGTGGGACTCGGTACCACACCAGATGATATTAATAGAGGTCTGGATTGATTTGGCTCTTTCCTGGTGTGTGAGTGGGACTCAGTACCACTCCAGCTGGTATTAATAGAGGTCTGGATTGAATTGGCTTTTTCCTGGTGTGTGAGTGGGACTCAGTACCACTCCAGCTGGTATAAATAGAGGTCTGGATTGAATTGGCTCTTTCCTGGTGTGTGAGTGGGACTCAGTACCACTCCAGCTGGTATTAATAGAGGCCTGGATTGAATTGCCTCTTTCCTGGTGTGTGAGTGGGGCTCAGTACCTCTGCAGCTGGTATTAATAGAGGCCTGATTGGAATTGACTCTTTCCTGGTTTGTGAGTCGGACTCAGTACCACTCCAGCTGGTATTGATAGAGGTCTGGATTGATTTGGCTCTTTCCTGGTTTGTGAGTCGGACTCAGTACCACTCCTGCTGGTATTAATAGAGACCTGGATTGAATTGGCTCTTTCCTGGTGTGTGAGTGGGACTCAGTACCACTCCTGCTGGTATTAATAGAGGCCTGGATTGAATTGGTTCTATCTGGTTTGTGAGTGGGGCTCAGTACCACTCCAGCTGGCATTAATAGAGGTTTGGATTGAATTGGCTTTTTCCTGGTGTGTGAGTGGGACTCAGTACCACTCCAGCTGGTATTAATAGAGGCCTGGATTGAATCGGCTCTTTCCTGGTGTGTGAGTGGGACTCAGTACCACTCCAGCTGGTATTAATAGAGGTCTGGATTGAATTGGCTTTTTCCTGGTGTGTGAGTGGGACTCAGTACCACTCCAGCTGGTATTAATAGAGGCCTGGATTGAATCGGCTCCTTCCTGGTGTGTGAGTGGGACTCAGTACCACTCCAGCTGGTATTAATAGAGGTCTGGATTGAATTGGCTCTTTCCTGGTGTGTGAGTGGGACTCAGTACCTCTCCAGCTGGTATTAATAGAGGTCTGGATTGAATTGGCTTTTTCCTGGTGTGTGAGTGGGACTCAGTACCACTCCAGCTGGTATTAATAGAGGTCTGGATTGAATTGACTCTTTCCTGGTGTGTGAGTGGGACTCAGTACCACTCCAGCTGGTAATAATAGAGGTCTGGATTGGATTGCCTCTCTTCCGGTGTGTGAGTGGGACTCAGTATCACTCCAGCTGGTATTAATAGAGGCCTGGATTGAATTGGCTCTTTCCTGGTGTGTGAGTGGGACTCAGTACCACTCCAGCTGATATTAATAGAGGTCTGGATTGAATTGGCTCTTTCCTGGTGTGTGAGTGGGACTCAGTACCACTCCAGCTGGTATGAATAGAGGCCTGGATTGAATTGCCTCTTTCCTGGTGTGTGAGTGGGACTCAGTCCCACTCCAGCTGGTATGAATAGAGGCCTGGATTGATTTGGCTCTTTCATGCTGTGTGAGTGGGACTCAGTACCACTCCAGCTGGTATTAATAGAGGTCTGGTTTGAATTGACACTTTCCTGGTGTGTGAGTGGGGCTCAGTACCACTCCAGCTGGTATTAATTGAAATTTGGTTTGAATTGACACTTTCCTGGTGTGTGGGTGGGGCTCAGTCCCACTCCATCTGGTATTAATAGAGGCCTGGATTGAATTGGCTCTTTCTGGTGTGTGAGTGGGACTCAGTACCACTCCAGCTGGTATGAATAGAGGCCTGGATTGAATTGGCTCTTTCCTGGAGTGTGAGTGGGACTCAGTACCACTCCAGCTGGTGTTAATAGAGGCCTAGATTGAATTGACACTCTCCTGATCTGTGAGTGGGGCTCAGTACCACTCCAGCTGGTATTAATGGAGGCCTGGATTGAATTGGCTCTTTCTGTGTGTGAGTGGGACTCAGTACCACTCCAGCTGGCATTAATAGAGGCCTGGATTGAATTGGCTCTTTCCTGGTGTGTGAGTGGGACTCAGTACTACTCCAGCTGGTATTAATAGAGGCTTGGATTCAATTGGCAGCTGAACACGTGGCTACAGAACTGGTGCAGGAGGGTGGGATTCAGATATGTAGGACATTGGGATATCTTCTGGGGAGGGTGGGACCTGTACATAAAGGACGGGTTGCATCTGAACTGGAGGGGCACCAATATCCTGGGCAGGAGGTTTGCTAGAGCTGTTCGGGAGGGTTTGAACTTGTCTTGCAGGTGGATGGGAACCGGAGCTACGGATCAGTGGATGGGGTAGCTGTTTGAACAGGCAGAGACCGAGTGCAGAGAGTCTGTGAGGAAGGTTAGACAGTTGACAGGGCAAAGTTGCAGCCAAAATGATGGGTTGACGTGTGTCTATTTTAACGCAGAAAGTGTCAGGAATAAGAGTGATGTACTTAGAGAAAGGATCAGTACTTGGAGCTACGATGTCCTGGCCATTACAGAGACTTGGATATCACAGGGGCAGGAATGGATGTTGGGTGTTCCGGGGTTTAGATGTTTCAAAAGGAATAGGGAGGGAGGTAAAAGAGGTGCGGGAGTGGCATTGCTAATCAGGGATAGTATCACAGCTGCAGAAAGGGAGGTCGTCGAGGAGGGTTTGTCTACTGAGTCATTATGGGTGGAAGTCAGAAACAGGAAAGGAGCAGTCACTTTATTGGGAGTTTTCTATAGACCTCCAATAGCAACAGAGACATCGAGGAACAGATTGGGAGGCAGATTTTGGAAAGGTGCAGAAGTAACAGGGTTGTTGTCATGGGTGACTTCAACTTCCCTAATATTGATTGGAACCTCCTTAGTGCAAATAGTTTGGATGGAGCAGTTTTTGTCAGGTGTGTCCAGGAAGGTTTCCTGACTCAATATGTAGATAGGCCGACTGGAGGGGAGACTATGTTGAATTTGGTGCTTGGCAACGAACCAGGCCAGGTGGCAGATCACTCGGTGGGAGAGCATTTCGGTGATAGTGATCACAACTCCCTGACCTTTACTATAGTCATGGAGAGGGACAGGAGCAGACGGGATGGGAAAATATTTAATTGTGGGAGGGTGAATTACAATGCAATTAGGAAGGAACTGGGGAGCATAAATTGGGAACAGATGTTCTCAGGGAAATGCACGACAGAAATGTGGAGGATGTTTAGGGAGCACTTGCTGCGACTGCTGGATAGGTTTGTCCTGATGAGGCAGGGAAGGGATGGTAGGGTGAAGGAACCTTGGATGATAAGAGATGTGGAACAGCTAGTCAAGAGGAAGAAGGAAGTTTACTTAAGGTTGAGGAAGCAAGGATCCGACAGGGCTCTAGAGGGTTACAAGGTAGCCAGGAAGGAACTGAAGAATGGACTTGGGAGAGCGAGAAGGGGACATGAAAAACTCTTGGCAGGTAGGATTAAGGAAAATCCCAAGGCGTTCTACACTGATGTGAGGAACAAGAGGATGGCCAGAGTGAGGGTAGGGCCGATCAGGGATAGTGGAGGGAACTTGTGCCTGGAGTCGGAGGAGGTAGGGGAGGTCCTAAATGAATACTTTGCTTCAGTATTCACTAGTGAGAGGAACCTGGTCGTTTGTGAGGACAGCGTGAAACAGGCTGATATGCTCAAACAGGTTGAGGTTAAGAGGGAGGATGTACTGGAAATTTTGAATGATATGAGGACAGATAAGTCCCTGGGGCCAGACGGGAAATACCCAAGGATATTACGGGAAGCGAGGGAATAGATTGCAGCACCTTTGGCGATGATCTTTGCGTCTTCACTGTCCACTGGAGTCGTCCTGGATGATTGGAGGGTGGCAAATGTTATTCCCTTGTTCAAGAAAGGGAATAGGGATAGCCCTGGGAATTATAGACCAGTCAGTCTTACATCGGTAGTGGGCAAATTATTGGAGAGGATTCTGAGAGACAGGATTTATGATTATTTGGAAAAGCCTGGTTTGATTAGAGACAGTCAGCATGGCTTTGTAAGGGGCAGGTCATGCCTCACAAGCCTTATTGAATTCTTTGAAGATGTGACAAAACACATTGATGACGGAAGAGCAGTGGATGTGGTGTATATGGATTTTAGCAAGGCGTTTGATAAGGTTCCCCATGGTAGGCTCATTCAGAAAGTGAGGAGGCATGGGATACAGGGAAGGTTGGCTTTCTGGATACAGAATTGGCTGGCCCATAGAAGACAGAGGGTGGTAGTAGATGGAAAGTATTCAGCATGGAGCTCGGTGACCAGTGGTATTCCACAAGGATCTGTTCTGGAACCTCTGCTCTTTGTGATTTTTATAAATGACTTGGATGAGGAAGTGGAAGGCTGGGTTAGCAGGTTTGCCGATGACACGAAGGTTGCTGGAGTTGTGGATAGTGTGGAAGGCTGTTGTAGGATGCAACGGGACATTGGTAGGATGCAGAGCTGGGCTGAGAAGTGGCAGATGGAGTTCAACCTGGAAAAGTGTGAAGTGATTCATTTTGGAAGTTCGAATTTGAATGCGGAATACAGACTTAAAGACAGGATTCTTGGTCGTGTGGAGGGACAGAGGGATCTTGGGGTCCATGTCCATAGATCGCTCAAAGTTGCCACCCAAGTTGATAGGGTTGTTAAGAAGGTGTATGGGGTGTTGGCTTTCATTAACAGGGGGATTGAATTTAAGAGCCGTGAGGTTATGCTGAAGCTCTATAAGGCCCTGGTTCGACCACACTTGGAATATTGTGTTCAGTTCTGGTTGCCTCATTATAGGAAGGATGTGGAAGCTTTAGAGAGGGTGAAGAGGAGATTTACCAGGATGCTGCCTGGACTGGAGGGCATGTCCTACGATGAAAGATTGAGAGAGCTAGGGCTTTTCTCATTGGAGCGAAGAAGGATGAGAGGTTACTTGATAGAGGGGTACAAGATGATGAGAGGCATAGATAGAGTGGATAGCCAGATACTTTTTCCCAGGGTGGAAAGGGCTATCACCAGGGGGCATAATTTTAAGATGATTGGAGGAAGGTTTCGGGGAGATGTCAGAGGTAGGTTCTTTACACAGAGATTGGTGGGTGTGTGGAATGTGCTGCCAGCGGTGGTAGGAGAAGCAGATACATTAGGGAAATTTAATCGACTCTTGGATCGGTACATGGATGATAGTAGAATGAAGGGTAGGTAGTTAGTTTGATCTTATTGTAGGTTAAAGGTTTGCCACAACATCGTGGGCCGAAGGGCCTGTACTGTGCTGTACTGTTCTATGTTCTATGAAAGTTGACATCAGATCAGTGGGAGTCTTTCAAAGAGGAAATAGTGAGAGTTCAGAGTCAACATGTACCCGTTAAAGTGAAGGGTAGGACTAACAGGCCCTGGGAACCCTGGATGTTAAGGGATATAGAGGATTAGATCAGGAAGAAATAGGAGGCTTAAGGCAGATTCAGAGCGCTGATAACAGCAGAGGCAGTTGAGGAGTATAGAAAGTGCTGGAGGGTACTTCAAAAAAGTAATTCGGAGAGTGGGGAAGGGACATGAAAAAACACTAGCAGGCAAGATAAAGGAAAATCCTAAGATGTTTTATCAGTATGTCAAGGGCAAGAAGATAACCAGGAAAATATTAGATCCCATGAGGGAACCAAAGTGGCAATCTGTTTGTGGAACCAGAGGACATGGGTGAGGTTTTAAATTATTACTTTTCATCTGTGTTCACTTTGGAGAAGAATGATGTCGGTGTAGAGATTAGGGAGTGGGATTGTGATATACTTGAACATATTAGCATTGAAAGGGAGTAAGTATTCGCTGTTTTAGCGGACTTAAAAGTGGATAAATCCCCAGGCTCAGATGAAATGTATCCCAGGCTATTTTCGGAGGCAAGGGAGAAAATTGCAGGGCCTCGGACACAAATTTGCAAACCCTCTTTGGCCACAGGAGAGGTACCAGATGACTAGAGGGCAGCGAATGTGGTACCATTATTTAAGAAGGGTGGCAGGGATAAACTAGGTAAATACAGGTTAGTGAGTCTAACATCAGTGGTTGGGGAACTATTGGAAAAAAATCTGAGGGACAGGATTAATCTCCACGAGGAGAGGCAGGGATTAATCAGGGATAGTCACTATGGCTTTGTCAGGGGGAGATCGTGTCTGACTAACTTGATTGAATTTTTCGAGGAGGTGACCAGATGTGCAGATGAGGTTAAAGCAGTTGATGTAGTCTACATGGACTTCAGTAACGCTTTTGATAAGGTCCCACATGGGAGGTTGGTTAAGAAGGTAAGAGCCCATGGGATCCAGGGCAATTTGGCAAATTGAATCCAAAAATGGCTTTGTGGCAGGAGGCAGAGAGTAATGGGCGAGGGTTGTTTGTGTGATTGGAAGCCTGTTACCAGTGGTGTACCACATGAATCGGTGCTGGGACCCTTGCTGTTTGTAGTGCACATTAATATTTTGGACGTGATTGTATGAGGTATCATCAGTAAGTTCGCAGATGACACGAAAATTAGTGGTGTCGTCAATAGTGAGGAGGAAAGCCTTAGATTAAAGGACTATGTAGATGGGCTGGTAAGATGGGCGGAGCAGTGGGAAATGTAATTTAATCTTGAGAAGTGTGAGGTAATGCATTTTGGAAGGACTAACAAGGCAAGAGAATATACAATGGATGGTAGGACCCTAGAAAGTGCAGAAGGACAGAGGAGGTTCACCAGGAATGTGCGTCGCTGGAACATTTCAGCGATGAAGAGAGACTGAAAAGGCTGGGATGTTTTCCGTGAAGCAGAAAACTCTGAGAGTGGACATGATTGAGGAAAACCAAATTAGGAGGGGCTTTGATAGGTTAGATAGGCAGAAACATTTTCCCTTCTCAGAGGGGTCAATAACCAGGGGGCATAGATTTAAGGTAAGGGGCCGGAGGTTTAAAGGGGGTTTGAGGAATATATTTTTCTCCCAGAGGGTGGTTGGAATCTGGAATACACTGCCTGAAGGGATGGTAGAATCAGGAACCCTGACAACATTAAAATATTTAGATGAGCACTTGAAACGCCATAGTATACAAGGCTACAGGCCATGTGCTGGAAAAATGGGATTGGAATAGAAAGGTGCTGTTGGGCAGTACAGACATGATGGGCCGAAGGGCCTGTTTCTGTGCTGTATAACTCTCATTCTATGACATTGAAGACACACTGACGTTGATACTTGAGAAGGATAAATCGAGTCTTCCTCCACACCACAGTGAGGTAAAATCACCCACCGTGAACAGAGGGTAGAATAGGGAGAAACACAGCACAGGCTGGGGATGGAGCTTGGGATCTTCCTGTGCTCGTTGTGTGGGGCTCAGTGCCAGACTGGTTGAGAAGAGCTCACTCATCAGAGGCTGTGGATGGAGTCTGGGATCTCCCTGTCCTCTGTATTGGGCTCAGTACCATACCATGTGGTTAACCCTCATTGTGTGATTCTAATTGCTGCCACTCTCTCTCTTGCAGTGGGTCTGGGAGTTCCTGACTGATCACAATGTCCTGATACTTTCCCAACATCACACACACTCAAGTTGGATGAGCTGCTGGTGGTGATGCAGGAGATGGAGAACTCCAGACCTCCATCCACTCCACAGTGAGGGACGATCATACACTGATAACAACTGTTACAACAAGGTGTTAGCTCAGCAGAGGCCAGGAATGGGGCCTGGGATCTTCCTGTGCTCTAAGAATGGGGATCAGTACCACATTATGTGAGAGCAGCTCACTTAGGTCAGGCTGGGGATGGAGCCCGGGATCTTCCTGTGCTCTGTGTCTGGTATTCAGTGCCACACTTTCTCAGAATAGTTCACAGCACAGTCTGGAGATGGAGCCTGGGATCTTCCTGTGCTCACTCAGCAGAGGCTGCGGCTGGATGCTGGGATCTTCCTGCGCTCTGTATAGATTTCCCGTACATCTTGTGTCTTTGAACACATTTACATGAAGTGTGGTCAGCTGGATAAGCTCGAGCTGTACGTTTCAGGAAGGGTTATTGAGGGGAATGTGTTTGATGTGGTGTATCTGGATTCCCAAAACGTGTTTGGTTCAGTGACATGTAATAGAATTACCAACAAAACTGCAGCCCATGGAATAAAAAGGAGAAAAACAGAAAGGATAGGAAATGGGCTGAGTGTGAGGAAACAGAGTGTTGTGATGAACTGTTATAATTTAGACTGGAGGAAGATATATAGTGCAGTTCCCCAGGTACTGATGTTAGGATCAGTTATTAATGATCCAGGCAGGACATATTGTTAATTTTCACACATGACACAAAACTTGGAAATATTGTGAACTGTGAAGAGGATAGTGAGAGTCTCACAAGAGGATATAGACAGGCTGGTGGGATGAACAGACACGTGACAGATGACATTTCATACAGAGAAATGTGAGGTGATACCTATGATGGAGAATTCTCTCGAGTTACTCTGAGGACAGTGTCTTATTTGTGGTGTTGTGATTTCCATTTCTGTGATTTGTGGAATCTCTTTGAGCCACAGGTACACAGATGAGAATCTATTTCTGTATCTGTGTGTACCTGACACTGAGCTGACACTGTTCCAGTAGAAAGGGCTCTCCCTGCAGTCACTAACTCAGATATAAATTATTATCCACTATTCAGCTTAATAAAGAATGAGGTTGGATTAAGTTCTATTTTCTGAGACATTATCTTTAAAAAGCAGGTTTTTCTGAGAAGCAGGAACTTGTTTCCCACTGCAGTGAATTGAATTTTCATTATTGACCCTGACCCATGCAGTTAAATAGGTCAGTTTACCTGTCTCATTGTCACCAATGTCTCAGGGTTGTCCAATCAGACAGTTTGATGTTTGAAGTGACAGGGATTGCATTATTTGTTTGTTCTGTCTGTCCCTCCTTCATATTTCTATTTTAATATACCGTGTTCTATTGATACTGTTGTGTTTATCTGACTGTCAGTAATATGATGTTGTAAGGTGAGAGTCTCAGAGCAGGAATCCTTTGTTTGCAAATCAGGTGTCCAATGAACCGATCAGTGACTGCTCCACGACAACCTAAAATCATCATTTCTCACAGAAAATGTGGTCAGATTTTGTAGTTATATGGGTTGAAAATGAATTCGACCTTATTAATGTCAGAGAGTGATAGAGTTATTCAGCTCAGAAGCAGGCCTTTCGGCCCATTGTGTCTGTGCCGGCCATCAAGCACCTATCTATTCGAATCCCATTTTCCAGCACTTGGCCTGTAGCCTTGTATACTATGGCATTTCAAGTGCTCATCTAAATACTTCTTAAATGTTGAGTGTTCTGGCCTCGACCACCTCTTCAGGCAGTGTGTTCCAGATTCCAACCACCCTCTGGGTGAAAACACTTTGCCTCAAATCTCCTCTGTATCTCCTGCCCCTAACCTTAAATCGATATCCCCTGGTTATTGACACCTCCGCTATGGGAAAATGTTTCTTCCTATCTATCCTATCAATGCCCCTCATATACCTCAATCATATCCCCACTCAGACTTCTCTGCTGGAAGGAAAACAACCCGAGCTTATCCCGTCTGTCTACATAGCTGAAATGCTCCAGGCCAGGCAACATCGTGGTGAATCTCATCTGCACCTTCTCTAGTGCAATCTATACTACAGGAAGGATGTGATGGCACGGGAGAGGGTGCAGAGGAGATTCACCAGGAGGTTGCCTGGGCTGGAGAATTTCAGCTATGAAGAGAGACTGAAAAGGCTTGGGTTGTTTACCTTCGTGTGCAGAAGACTGTGTGGGAGCATGATTGAGGTATACAAAATTATGAGAGACACTGACAGGTTAGACAGGAAGAAATCTTTTCCCTTATCAGAGGGGTCAATAACCAGGTGGCATAGATTTACGGTAAGGGGCAGGAGGTTTAAAGGGGATTTGAGGAAAACATGTTTTCACCCAGAGGGTGGTTGGAATTTGCAACGAACTGCCAGAAGGTGGTACAGGAAGAAACACTCACATTTAAGTATTTAGATGACCAATTGAAACGCCATAGAATACAAGGCTGCGACCAAATGCTGGATAATGGGATGAGAATAGATAGGTGCCTAATGGCCGACATAGACACGATGGGCCGAAGGGCCTGTTTCTGTGCTGTATAACTCTGACTCTATATGACATTGACGACACACTGACAGTGATACAGGAGATGGATAAATCGAGTATTTATACACACCACAGTGAGGTAAAATCACCCACCGTGAACAGAGCCTTGAGCAGGGAGAAACACAGCACAGGCTGGGCATGGAGCCTGGGATCTTCCTGTGCTCTGTTTGGAGCTCAGTACCAGATTGGGTACATACCTTTAATTATATCTGTCTAATTCCCACCTCTCTCTCTTGCAGTCAGTCTGTGTGTACCTGAGTGAACAGTTTGTTCTGCCCCATTCCATTATCGCTCACATTGAAGATGGCCGACACACTGACAGTGATACAGGAGATGGATAAATCGAGTCTTCATATACACCACAGTGAGGTAAAATCACCCACAGTGAACAGAGGGTCGAGTGGGGGGAAGTACAGCACTGGCTGGGGATGGATCCTGGGATCTTACTGCTCTGTGTGTGACCCAGTATCACACTGGTTATGTACCTCTCATTGTATGGGTCTAATTGCTGCCTCTCTGTCTTGCAGTTAGTTTGGGAATTCCTGACTGAGCAGAATGTCCTGTTCCTGTCCCCACATGAAGCATCAGCAAGTTGGATGAGCAGCTGTATTGATGCAGGAGATTGAGGAGTCCAGCCTTTGATACACTCTGCAGTGAGGTAAGATCACCCCCTGATAACATGCAATAGAGCAGGGGGCCAACTCAGCATCGGTATGGGATGGGTCATGGAGCTTGTTAGCACATAAAGAATAGAGCTCAGTACTACACAACACAGGAGGTTAATGGAGCCTGGGACCTTCCTGTTCACCAAGTGGGGCTCAGTATCACAACAGATAAAAGCAGCTCACACAGCACAGGCTGGGAATGGAGCCTGGGATTTTTCTGATCACTATGTGGGGCTCAGTACCATACCAGGTGAGAACCGCTCAGTCATCACAGGTGCAGAGACTGCTCCAATGTAGATTAATGATCATTCCCTTAATATATAACTCAAAATGGTTTCACAGGAGTTTTATAGACTGTTCCCTTTTCTTCAGATGGTGATTGTTCTGTGGGTGATTTGCAGTCAGTCCTCTAATAATTGGATAAAAATTGTTCTGTAAGTGATTTACAGTCAGTCCTTTCTTAGTTGAACAAAGAACAAAGAACAGTACAGCAAAGGAACAGGCCATTCGGCCCTCCACGCCTGCGCCGGTCTTGATGCCTGCCGAAACTAACACCTTCTGCACTTCTGGGGCCCATATCCCTCTATTCCCTTCTATTCATATATTTGTCAAGATGTCTCTTAAATGTAGCTATCGTATCTGCTTCCACCACCCCCCCTGGCAGCAAGTCCCAGGGACTCAGCACCCTCTGTGTAAAAAAACTTGCCTCGCACATCCCCTATAAACTTTGCCCCTTGCACCTTAAACCTATGTCCCCGAGTAACTGATTCTTCCACTCTGGGAATACGCTTCTTACTAACCATTCTGTCCATGCCGCTCATAACTTTGTAAACCTCTATGACGTCGCCCCTCCACCTCCATCGTTCCAGTGAAAACAATCCGAGTTTTCCACCCTCTCCTCATAGCTAATGCCCTCCAGAGCAGGCAACATCCTGGTAAACTTCCTCTGTACCCTCTCCAAAGCCTCCACGTCCTTCTGGTAGTGTGGCGACCAGAATTGCACGCAATAAGGTTCTGTACAGCTGCAACATGACGTGCAAATTTTTATGCTCTATGCCCCGACCGATGAAGGCATGCATGCCATATGTCGCTTTGACTACCTTATCCACCTGCGTTGCCACTTTCAGTGACATGTGGACCTGTACGCCCAGATCTCTGTGCCTGTCAATACTCCTAAGGGTTCTGTCATTTACTGCATACCTCCCACCTGCATTCGACCTTCCACAATGTATTACCTCACATTTGTCCTGATTAAACTCCATCTGTCATTTCTCTGCCCAAGTCTCCAACCGATCTATATCCTGCTGTATCCTCTGAAAATCCTCATCATTATCCGCAACTCCGCCAACCTTTGTGTCGTCCGCAAACTTACTAATCAGACCTGCTAAATTTTCCTCCAAATCATTTATATATAATACAAAGAGCAAAGGTCCCAGCACTGATCCCTGCGGTACACCACTAGTCAAATCCATCCATTCAGAAAAACACCCATCCACTGTTACCCTCTGTCTTCTGTGACCAAGCCAGTTCTGTATCCATCTTGCCAACTCACCTCTGATCCCGTGTGACAACACCTTTTGCACCAGTCTGCCATGCGGGACCTTGTCAAAGGCTTTACTAAAGTCCATATAGACAACATCCACCACCCTTCCCTCATCAATCATCTTCGTCACTTCCTCCAAAAACTCAATCAAATTCGTAAAACACGACCTCCCCTTCACAAAACCATGCTGTCTCTCGCTAATAAGTTCGTTTGTTTCCAAATGGGAGTAAATCCTGTCCCGAAGAATCCTCTCTAATAGTTTCCCTACCACTGACGTAAGGCTCACCGGCGTATTTTTTCCTGGATTATCCATGCCACCCTTCTTAAACAAAGGAACAACATTGGCTATTCTCCAGTCCTCTGGGACCTCACCTGTAGCCAATGAGGATGCAAAGATTTCTGCCAAAGCCCCAGCAATTTCTTCCCTTGCCTCCTTCAGTATTCTAGGGTAGATCCCATCACGCCCGGGGGACTTATCTACCTTAATGCTTTGCAAGACACCCAACACCTCCTCCTTTTTGATAATGAGATGACTGTGGCTATCTACACTCCCTTCCTTCGGCTCATCATCCACCAAGTCCTTCTCCTTGGTGAAAACTGATGCAAAGAACTCATTTAGCACCTCGCCAATGTCCTCTGGCTCCATGCATAGATTCCCATCTCTGTCCTTGTGTGGGACAACCCTTTCCCTGGTTACCCTCTTGCTCTTTATATATGTATAAAAAGCCTTGGGATTTTCCTTAATCCTGTTTGCTATTGAGTTTTCATGTCCCCTTTTAGCCCTCCTAACTTCTTGCTTCAGTTCCTTCCTACTGTCTTTATATTCCTCAAGTGCTTCATCTGTTCCTAGCCTTCCAACCCTTACAAATGCTTCCTTTTTCTTTTTGACTAGGCTCGCAATATCCCCTGGATTCTAATCAACTGACTTTGAAAGACTCCCACATGTCAGATGTTGATTTACCCTTAAACAACCACCACCAATCTAAATTCTTCAGTTCCTGCCTAATATTGTTGTAATTAGCCTTCCCCTAATTTAGCACCTTCACCCGAGGACTACTCTTATCCTGATCCACAAGTACCTTAATACTTATGGAATTATGGTCATTGATCACTACTTATGGTCACTACTCCTGGAATGCTCCCCCACTGAAACGTAGACCACCTGGTCGGACTCTTTCCCCAATACCAGGTCCAGAATGGCCCCATCCCTAGTTGGACTATCGACATACTGTTTCAAGAAGCACTCCTGGATGCTGCTCACAAATTCTGCCCCATCCAAGCCCCTAGCACTAAGTGAGTCCCAGTCAATATTGGGGAAGTTAAAATCACCCACCACGACGACCCTGTTATCTTTACGTCTTTCCAAACTCTGTCTGCATATCTGCTTCACTACCTCCCGCTGGCTGTTGGGAGGCCTGTAGTAAACCCCCAACATCGTGACTGCACCCTTCCTATTCCTGAGGTCCACCCATATTGCATTGCTGCACGACCCCTCTGAGGTGACCTCCTGCAGCACAGTTGTTATATTCTCCTTAACCATTAATGCAACTCCCCCACACCTTTTACATCTCCCTCCATCCCGCCAGAAGCTTCCAAAACTTGGAACATTTAACATTTGGGTAGTTATTGTTCTGCAGGTGATTTACGGTCAGTCCGTTAATATTTGGATAGTGATTGTTCTGTAGGTGATTTACGGTCAGTCCTTTAATAATTGGACAGTGATTGTTCTGTAGGTGATTTACGGTCAGTTCTTTAATAATTGGAGTGTGATTGTTCTGTCGGTGATTTACGGTCAGTCCTTTAAAAATTGGATAGTGATTGTTCTGCAGGTGATTTACAGTCAGTCCTTTAATAATTGGATAGTGATGGTTCTGTCGGTGATTTACAGACAGTCCTTTCATAATTGGACAGTGATTGGTCTGTCGGTGATTTACAGACAGTCCTTGAATAAGTGGACAGTGATCGTTCTGTAGGTGATTTACGGTCAGTCCTTTAATAATTGGACAGTGATTGTTCTGTAGGTTATTTACGGTCAGTCCTTTAATAACTGGATAGTGATTGTTCTGTCGGTGATTTACGGTCAGTCCTTTAATAATTGGACAGTGATTGTTCTGTAGGTGATTTACGGTCTTCTTCTTTTCTTTTGGGCCTCCTTATCTCGAGAGACAATGGATACGCGCCTGGAGGTGGTCAGTGGTTTGTGAAGCAGCGCCTGGAGTGGCTATAAAGGCCAATTCTGGAGTGACAGGCTCTTCCACAGGTGCTGCAGAGAAATTTGTTTGTTGGGGCTGTTGCACAGTTGGCTCTCCCCTTGCGCCTCTGTCTTTTTTCCTGCCAACTACTAAGTCTCTTCGACTCGCCACAATTTAGCCCTGTCTTTATGGCTGCCCGCCAGCTCTGGCGAATGCTGGCAACTGACTCCCACGACTTGTGATCAATGTCACACGATTTCATGTCGCGTTTGCAGACGTCTTTATAACGGAGACATGGACGGCCGGTGGGTCTGATACCAGTGGCGAGCTCGCTGTACAATGTGTCTTTGGGGATCCTGCCATCTTCCATGCGGCTCACATGGCCAAGCCATCTCAAGCGCCGCTGACTCAGTAGTGTGTATAAGCTGGGGATGTTGGCCGCTTCAAGGACTTCTGTGTTGGAGATATAGTCCTGCCACCTGATGCCAAGTATTCTCCGAAGGCAGCGAAGATGGAATGAATTGAGACGTCGCTCTTGGCTGGCATACGTTGTCCAGGCCTCGCTGCCGTAGAGCAAGGTACTGAGGACACAGGCCTGATACACTCGGACTTTTGTGTTCCGTGTCAGTGCGCCATTTTCCCACACTCTCTTGGCCAGTCTGAACATAGCAGTGGAAGCCTTACCCATGCGCTTGTTGATTTCTGCATCTAGAGACAGGTTACTGGTGATAGTTGAGCCTAGGTAGGTGAACTCTTGAACCACTTCCAGAGCGTGGTCGCCAATATTGATGGATGGAGCATTTCTGACATCCTGCCCCATGATGTTCGTTTTCTTGAGGCTGATGGTTAGGCCAAATTCATTGCAGGCAGACGCAAACCTGTCGATGAGACTCTGCAGGCATTCTTCAGTGTGAGATGTTAAAGCAGCATCGTCAGCAAAGAGGAGTTCTCTGATGAGGACTTTCCGTACTTTGGACTTCGCTCTTAGACGGGCAAGGTTGAACAACCTGCCCCCTGATCTTGTGTGGAGGAAAATTCCTTCTTCAGAGGATTTGAACGCATGTGAAAGCAGCAGGGAGAAGAAAATCCCAAAAAGTGTGGGTGCGAGAACACAGCCCTGTTTCACACCACTCAGGATAGGAAAGGGCTCTGATGAGGAGCCACCATGTTGAATTGTGCCTTTCATATTGTCATGGAATGAGGTGATGATACTTAGTAGCTTTGGTGGACATCCGATCTTTTCTAGTAGTCTGAAGAGACCACGTCTGCTGACGAGGTCAAAGGCTTTGGTGAGATCAATGAAAGCAATGTAGAGGGGCATCTGTTGTTCACGGCATTTCTCCTGTATCTGACGAAGGGAGAACAGCATGTCAATAGTCGATCTCTCTGCACGAAAGCCACACTGTGCCTCAGGGTAGACGCGCTCGGCCAGCTTCTGGAGCCTGTTCAGAGCGACTCGAGCAAAGACTTTCCCCACTATGCTGAGCAGGGAGATTCCACGGTAGTTGTTGCAGTCACCGCGGTCACCTTTGTTTTTATAGAGGGTGATGATGTTGGCATCGCGCATGTCCTGGGGTACTGCTCCCTCGTCCCAGCACAGGCATAGCAGTTCATGTAGTGCTGAGAGTATAGCAGGCTTGGCACTCTTGATTATTTCAGGGGTAATGCTGTCCTTCCCAGGGGCTTTTCCGCTGGCTAGGGAATCAATGGCATCACTGAGTTCCGATTTGGTTGGCTGTATGTCCAGCTCATCCATGACTGGTAGAGGCTGGGCTGCATTGAGGGCAGTCTCAGTGACAGCATTCAGTTCTTTAATAATTGGACAGTGATTGTTCTGTAGGTGATTTACGGTAAGTCCTTTAATAATTGGACAGTGTTGTTCTGTCGGTGATTTACGGTCAGTCCTTTAACAATTGGACAGTGATTGTTCTGCAGGTGATTTACGGTCAGTCCTTTAATAATTGGACAGTGATTGTTCTGTAGGTGATTTACGGTCATTCCTTTAATAATTGGACAGTGATTGTTCTGTAGGTGATTTACGGTCAGTTCTTTAATAATTGGACAGTGATTGTTCTGTAGGTGATTTACGGTCAGTCCTTTAATAATTGGACAGTGATTGTTCTGTCGCCGATTTACGGTCAGTGCTTTAACAATTGGACAGTGATTGTTCTGTCGGTGATTTAAGGTCAGTCTTTTAATAATTGGACAGTGATTGTTCTGTCGCCGATTTACGGTCAGTGCTTTAATAATTGGACAGTGATTGTTCTGTAGGTGATTTACGGTCAGTCCTTTAATAATTGGACAGTGATTGTTCTGGAGGTGATTTACGGTCAGTCCTTTAATAATTGGACAGTGATTGTTCTGTAGGTGATTTACGGTCAGTCCTTTAATAATTGTATAGTGATTGTTCTGTCGGTGATTTACAGTCAGTCCTTTAATAATTGGACAGTGATTGTTCTGTCGCCGATTTACGGTCAGTGCTTTAATAATTGGACAGTGATTGTTCTGTAGGTGATTTACGGTCAGTCCTTTAATAATAGGACAGTGATTGTACTGTAGGTGATTTACGGTCAGTCCTTTAATAATTGGACAGTGATTGTTCTGTAGGTGATTTACGGTCAGTCCTTTAATAATTGGACAGTGATTGTTCTGTCGGTGATTTACGGTCAGTCCTTTAATAATTGGACAGTGATTGTTCTGTAGGTGATTTACGGTCAGTCCTTTAATAATTGGACAGTGATTGTTCTGTAGGTGATTTACGGTCAGTCCTTTAATAATTGGACAGTGATTGTTCTGTCGGTGATTTACGGTCAGTCCTTTAATAATTGGACAGTGATTGTTCTGTAGGTGATTTACGGTCAGTCCTTTAATAATTGGACAGTGATTGTTCTGTAGGTGATTTACGGTCATTCCTTTAATAATTGGACAGTGATTGTTCTGTAGGTGATTTACGGTCAGTTCTTTAATAATTGGACAGTGATTGTTCTGTAGGTGATTTACGGTCAGTCCTTTAATAATTGGACAGTGATTGTTCTGTCGCCGATTTACGGTCAGTGCTTTAACAATTGGACAGTGATTGTTCTGTCGGTGATTTAAGGTCAGTCTTTTAATAATTGGACAGTGATTGTTCTGTCGCCGATTTACGGTCAGTGCTTTAATAATTGGACAGTGATTGTTCTGTAGGTGATTTACGGTCAGTCCTTTAATAATTGGACAGTGATTGTTCTGGAGGTGATTTACGGTCAGTCCTTTAATAATTGGACAGTGATTGTTCTGTAGGTGATTTACGGTCAGTCCTTTAATAATTGTATAGTGATTGTTCTGTCGGTGATTTACAGTCAGTCCTTTAATAATTGGACAGTGATTGTTCTGTCGCCGATTTACGGTCAGTGCTTTAATAATTGGACAGTGATTGTTCTGTAGGTGATTTACGGTCAGTCCTTTAATAATAGGACAGTGATTGTACTGTAGGTGATTTACGGTCAGTCCTTTAATAATTGGACAGTGATTGTTCTGTAGGTGATTTACGGTCAGTCCTTTAA
Organism: Heterodontus francisci; assembly: GCF_036365525.1. Lineage (NCBI taxonomy): Eukaryota > Metazoa > Chordata > Chondrichthyes > Heterodontiformes > Heterodontidae > Heterodontus > Heterodontus francisci. The sequence continues at coordinate 69,362,617 of NC_090398.1, read as the reverse complement.
TAATTGGACAGTGATTGTTCTGTCGGTGATTTACGGTCAGTCCTTTAATAATTGGACAGTGATTGTTCTGTAGGTGATTTACAGTCAGTCCTTTAATAATTGGACAGTGATTGTTCTGTAGGTGATTTACGGTCAGTCCTTTAATAATTGGACAGTGATTGTTCTGTCGGTGATTTACGGTCAGTCCTTTAATAATTGGACAGTGATTGTTCTGTCGGTGATTTACGGTCAGTCCTTTAATAATTGGACAGTGATTGTTCTGTAGGTGATTTACGGTCAGTCCTTTAATAATTGGTCAGTGATTGTTCTGTAGGTGATTTACCGTCAGTCTTTTAATAATTGGATAGTTATTGTTCTGTCGGTGATTTACGGTCATTCCTTTAATAATTGGACAGTGATTGTTCTGCAGTTGATTTACGGTCATTCCTTTAATAATTGGACAGTGATTGTTCTGTAGGTGATTTACGGTCAGTCCTTTAATAATTGGACTGTGACTGTTCTGTCGGTGATTTACGGTCAGTTCTTTAATAATTGGAGTGTGATTGTTCTGTCGGTGATTTACAGTCAGTCCTTTAATAATTGGATAGTGATTGTTCTGCAGGTGATTTACAGTCAGTCCTTTACTAATTGGACAGTGATTGTTCTGTAGGTGATTTACGGTAAGTCCTTTAATAATTGGACAGTGTTGTTCTGTAGGTGATTTACGGTCAGTTCTTTAATAATTGGACAGTGATTGTTCTGTCAGTGATTTACGGTCAGTCCTTTAATAATTGGACAGTGATTGTACTGTAGGTGATTTACGGTCAGTTCTTTAATAATTGGACAGTGATTGTTCTGTAGGTGATTTACGGTAAGTCCTTTAATAATTGGACAGTGTTGTTCTGTCGGTGATTTACGGTCAGTCCTTTAATAATTGGACAGTGATTGTTCTGTAGGTGATTTACGGTCAGTCCTTTAATAATTGGACAGTGATTGTTCTGTAGGTGATTTACGGTCAGTCCTTTAATAATTGGACAGTGATTATTCTGTAGGTGATTTACGGTCAGTCCTTTAATAATTGGACAGTGATTGTTCTGTCGGTGATTTACAGACAGTCCTTTAATAATTGGACAGTGATTGTTCTGTAGGTGATTTAAGGTCAGTCCTTTAATAATTGGACAGTGATTGTTCTGTAGGTGATTTACGGTCAGTTCTTTAATAATTTGACAGTGATTGTTCTGTAGGTGATTTACGGTCAGTCCTTTAATAATTGGACAGTGATTGTTCTGTCGCCGATTTACGGTCAGTGCTTTAATAATTGGACAGTGATTGTTCTGTAGGTGATTTACGGTCAGTCCTTTAATGATTGGACAGTGATTGTTCTGTCGCCGATTTACGGTCAGTGCTTTAATAATTGGACAGTGATTGTTCTGTAGGTGATTTACGGTCAGTTCTTTAATAATTGGACAGTGATTGTTCTGTCGGTGATTTACGGTCAGTCCTTTAATAATTGGACAGTGATTGTTCTGTAGGTGATTTACGGTCAGTCCTTTAATAATTGGACAGTGATTGTTCTGTCGGTGATTTACGGTCAGTCCTTTAATAATTGGACAGTGATTGTTCTGTAGGTGATTTACGGTCAGTCCTTTAATAATTGGTCAGTGATTGTTCTGTAGGTGATTTACGGTCAGTCTTTTAATAATTGGATAGTTATTGTTCTGTCGGTGATTTACGGTCATTCCTTTAATAATTGGACAGTGATTGTTCTGCAGTTGATTTACGGTCATTCCTTTAATAATTGGACAGTGATTGTTCTGTAGGTGATTTACGGTCAGTCCTTTAATAATTGGACAGTGACTGTTCTGTCGGTGATTTACGGTCAGTTCTTTAATAATTGGAGTGTGATTGTTCTGTCGGTGATTTACAGTCAGTCCTTTAATAATTGGATAGTGATTGTTCTGCAGGTGATTTACAGTCAGTCCTTTACTAATTGGACAGTGATTGTTCTGTAGGTGATTTACGGTAAGTCCTTTAATAATTGGACAGTGTTGTTCTGTAGGTGATTTACGGTCAGTTCTTTAATAATTGGACAGTGATTGTTCTGTCAGTGATTTACGGTCAGTCCTTTAATAATTGGACAGTGATTGTTCTGTAGGTGATTTACGGTCAGTTCTTTAATAATTGGACAGTGATTGTTCTGTAGGTGATTTACGGTAAGTCCTTTAATAATTGGACAGTGTTGTTCTGTAGGTGATTTACGGTCAGTCCTTTAATAATTGGACAGTGATTGTTCTGTAGGTGATTTACGGTAAGTCCTTTAATAATTGGACAGTGTTGTTCTGTAGGTGATTTACGGTCAGTCCTTTAATAATTGGACAGTGATTGTTCTGTAGGTGATTTACGGTCAGTCCTTTAATAATTGGACAGTGATTGTTCTGTAGGTGATTTACGGTCAGTCTTTTAATAATTGGACAGTGATTGTTCTGTCGGTGATTTACGGTCAGTCCTTTAATAATTGGACAGTGATTGTTCTGTCGGTGATTTACGGTCAGTCCTTTAATAATTGGACAGTGATTGTTCTGTCGGTGATTTACGGTCAGTCCTTTAATAATTGGACAGTGATTGTTCTGCAGGTGACTTACGGTCATTCCTTTAATAATTTGACAGTGATTGTTCTGTAGGTGATTTACGGTCAGTCCTTTAATAATTGGACAGTGATTGTTCTGTAGGTGATTTACGGTCAGTTCTTTAATAATTTGACAGTGATTGTTCTGTAGGTGATTTACGGTCAGTCCTTTAATAATTGGACAGTGATTGTTCTGTCGCCGATTTACGGTCAGTGCTTTAATAATTGGACAGTGATTGTTCTGTAGGTGATTTAAGGTCAGTCCTTTAATAATTGGACAGTGATTGTTCTGTCGCCGATTTACGGTCAGTGCTTTAATAATTGGACAGTGATTGTTCTGTAGGTGATTTACGGTCAGTCCTTTAATAATTGGACAGTGATTGTTCTGTAGGTGATTTACGGTCAGTCCTTTAATAATTGGACAGTGATTGTTCTGTAGGTGATTTACGGTCAGTCCTTTAATAATTGTGTAGTGATTGTTCTGTCGGTGATTTACAGTCAGTCCTTTAATAATTGGACAGTGATTGTTCTGTAGGTGATTTACGGTCAGTCCTTTAATAATTGGCCAGTGATTGTTCTGTCGCCGATTTACGGTCAGTCCTTTAATGATTGGACAGTGATTGTTCTGTAGGTGATTTACGGTCAGTTCTTTAATAATTGGACAGTGATTGTTCTGTCGGTGATTTACGGTCAGTCCTTTAATAATTGGACAGTGATTGTTCTGTAGGTGATTTACGGTCAGTCCTTTAATAATTGGACAGTGATTGTTCTGTCGGTGATTTACGGTCAGTCCTTTAATAATTGGACAGTGATTGTTCTGTAGGTGATTTACGGTCAGTCCTTTAATAATTGGTCAGTGATTGTTCTGTAGGTGATTTACGGTCAGTCTTTTAATAATTGGATAGTTATTGTTCTGTCGGTGATTTACGGTCATTCCTTTAATAATTGGACAGTGATTGTTCTGCAGTTGATTTACGGTCATTCCTTTAATAATTGGACAGTGATTGTTCTGTAGGTGATTTACGGTCAGTCCTTTAATAATTGGACAGTGACTGTTCTGTCGGTGATTTACGGTCAGTTCTTTAATAATTGGAGTGTGATTGTTCTGTCGGTGATTTACAGTCAGTCCTTTAATAATTGGATAGTGATTGTTCTGCAGGTGATTTACAGTCAGTCCTTTACTAATTGGACAGTGATTGTTCTGTAGGTGATTTACGGTAAGTCCTTTAATAATTGGACAGTGTTGTTCTGTAGGTGATTTACGGTCAGTTCTTTAATAATTGGACAGTGATTGTTCTGTCAGTGATTTACGGTCAGTCCTTTAATAATTGGACAGTGATTGTTCTGTAGGTGATTTACGGTCAGTTCTTTAATAATTGGACAGTGATTGTTCTGTAGGTGATTTACGGTAAGTCCTTTAATAATTGGACAGTGTTGTTCTGTAGGTGATTTACGGTCAGTCCTTTAATAATTGGACAGTGATTGTTCTGTAGGTGATTTACGGTAAGTCCTTTAATAATTGGACAGTGTTGTTCTGTAGGTGATTTACGGTCAGTCCTTTAATAATTGGACAGTGATTGTTCTGTAGGTGATTTACGGTCAGTCCTTTAATAATTGGACAGTGATTGTTCTGTAGGTGATTTACGGTCAGTCTTTTAATAATTGGACAGTGATTGTTCTGTCGGTGATTTACGGTCAGTCCTTTAATAATTGGACAGTGATTGTTCTGTCGGTGATTTACGGTCAGTCCTTTAATAATTGGACAGTGATTGTTCTGTCGGTGATTTACGGTCAGTCCTTTAATAATTGGACAGTGATTGTTCTGCAGGTGACTTACGGTCATTCCTTTAATAATTTGACAGTGATTGTTCTGTAGGTGATTTACGGTCAGTCCTTTAATAATTGGACAGTGATTGTTCTGTAGGTGATTTACGGTCAGTTCTTTAATAATTTGACAGTGATTGTTCTGTAGGTGATTTACGGTCAGTCCTTTAATAATTGGACAGTGATTGTTCTGTCGCCGATTTACGGTCAGTGCTTTAATAATTGGACAGTGATTGTTCTGTAGGTGATTTAAGGTCAGTCCTTTAATAATTGGACAGTGATTGTTCTGTCGCCGATTTACGGTCAGTGCTTTAATAATTGGACAGTGATTGTTCTGTAGGTGATTTACGGTCAGTCCTTTAATAATTGGACAGTGATTGTTCTGTAGGTGATTTACGGTCAGTCCTTTAATAATTGGACAGTGATTGTTCTGTAGGTGATTTACGGTCAGTCCTTTAATAATTGTGTAGTGATTGTTCTGTCGGTGATTTACAGTCAGTCCTTTAATAATTGGACAGTGATTGTTCTGTAGGTGATTTACGGTCAGTCCTTTAATAATTGGCCAGTGATTGTTCTGTCGGTGATTTACGGTCAGTCCTTTAATGATTGGACAGTGATTGTTCTGTAGGTGATTTACGGTCAGTCCTTTAATAATTGGACAGTGATTGTTCTGTCGGTGATTTACGGTCAGTCCTTTAATAATTGGACAGTGATTGTTCTGTAGGTGATTGACGATCAGTCCTTTAATAATTGGTCATTGATTGTTCTGTAGGTGATGTACGGTCAGTCCTTTAATAATTGGACAGTGATTGTTCCGTCGGTGATTTACAGTCAGTCTTTTAATAATTGGATAATTATTGTTCTTTCGGTGATTTACGGTCATTCCTTTAATAATTGGACAGTGATTGTTCTGTAGGTGATTTACGGTCATTCCTTTAATAATTGGACAGTGATTGTTCTGTAGGTGATTTACGGTCATTCCTTTAATAATTGGACAGTGATTGTTCTGTAGGTGATTTACGGTAAGTCCTTTAATAATTGGACAGTGTTGTTCTGTAGGTGATTTACGGTCAGTTCTTTAATAATTGGACAGTGATTGTTCTGTCAGTGATTTACGGTCAGTCCTTTAATTATTGGACAGTGATTGTTCTGTAGTTGATTTACGGTCAGTTCTTTAATAATTGGACAGTGATTGTTCTGTCGGTGATTTACGGTCAGTCCTTTAAAAATTGAATAGTGATTGTTCTGCAGGTGATTTACAGTCAGTCCTTTAATAATTGGATAGTGATTGTTCTGTCGGTGATTTACAGACAGTCCTTTAATAATTGGACAGTGATTGTTCTGTCGGTGATTTACAGACAGTCCTTGAATAAGTGGACAGTGATTGTTCTGTAGGTGATTTACGGTCAGTCCTTTAATAATTGGACAGTGATTGTTCTGTAGGTGATTTACGGTCAGTCCTTTAATAATTGGACAGTGATTGTTCTGTAGGTGATTTACAGTCAGTTCTTTAATAATTGGACAGTGATTGTTCTGTAGGTTATTTACGGTCAGTCCTTTAATAATTGGATAGTGATTGTTCTGTCGGTGATTTACGGTCAGTCCTTTAATAATTGGACAGTGATTGTTCTGTAGGTGATTTACGGTCAGTTCTTTAATAATTGGACAGTGATTGTTCTGTAGGTGATTTACGGTAAGTCCTTTAATAATTGGACAGTGTTGTTCTGTCGGTGATTTACGGTCAGTCCTTTAATAATTGGACAGTGATTGTTCTGCAGGTGATTTACGGTCAGTCCTTTAATAATTGGACAGTGATTGTTCTGTAGGTGATTTACGGTCAGTCCTTTAATAATTGGACAGTGATTGTTCTGTAGGTGATTTAAGGTCAGTCCTTTAATAATTGGACAGTGATTGTTCTGTAGGTGATTTACGGTCAGTCCTTTAATAATTGGACAGTGATTGTTCTGTAGGTGATTTACGGTCAGTTCTTTAATAATTGGACAGTGATTGTTCTGTAGGTGATTTACGGTCAGTCCTTTAATAATTGGACAGTGATTGTTCTGTAGGTGATTTACGGTCAGTCCTTTAATAATTGGACAGTCATTGTTCTGGAGGTGATTTACGGTCAGTCCTTTAATAATTGGACAGTGATTGTTCTGTAGGTGATTTACGGTCAGTTCTTTAATAATTGGACAGTGATTGTTCTGTAGGTGATTTACGGTCAGTCCTTTAATAATTGGACAGTGATTGTTCTGTAGGTGATTTACGGTCAGTCCTTTAATAATTGGACAGTGATTGTTCTGTAGGTGATTTACGGTCTGTTCTTTAATAATTGGACAGTGATTGTTCTGTAGGTGATTTACGGTCAGTCCTTTAATAATTGGACAGTGTTGTTCTGTCGGTGATTTACGGTCAGTTCTTCAATAATTGGACAGTGATTGTTCTGTCAGTGATTTACGGTCAGTCCTTTAATAATTGGACAGTGATTGTTCTGTAGGTGATTTACGGTCAATTCTTTAATAATTGGACAGTGATTGTTCTGTAGGTGATTTACGGTAAGTCCTTTAATAATTGGACAGTGATTGTTCTGTAGGTGACTTACGGTCAGTTCTTTAATAATTGGACAGTGATTGTTCTGTAGGTGATTTACGGTAAGTCCTTTAATAATTGGACAGTGTTGTTCTGTAGGTGATGTACGGTCAGTCCTTTAATAATTGGACAGTGTTGTTCTGTAGGTGATTTACGGTCAGTCCTTTAATAATTGGACAGTGATTGTTCTGTAGGTGATTTACGGTCAGTCCTTTAATAATTGGACAGTGATTGTTCTGTAGGTGATTTACGGTCAGTCCTTTAATAATTGGACAGTGATTGTTCTGTAGGTGATTTACGGTCAGTCCTTTAATAATTGGACAGTGATTGTTCTGTCGGTGATTTACAGACAGTCCTGTAATAATTGGACAGTGATTGTTCTGTAGGTGATTTACGGTCAGTCCTTTAATAATTGGACAGTGATTGTTCTGTAGGTGATTTACGATCAGTCCTTTAATAATTGGACAGTGATTGTTCTGTCGCCGATTTACGGTCAGTCCTTTAATAATTGGACAGTGATTGTTCTGTAGGTGATTTAAGGTCAGTCCTTTAATAATTGGACAGTGATTGTTCTGTCGCCGATTTACGGTCAGTGCTTTAATAATTGGACAGTGATTGTTCTGTAGGTGATTTACGGTCAGTCCTTTAATAATTGGACAGTGATTGTTCTGTCGGTGATTTACGGTCAGTCCTTTAATAATTGGACAGTGATTGTTCTGGAGGTGATTTACGTTCAGTCCTTTAATAATTGTATAGTGATTGTTCTGTCGGTGATTTACTTTCAGTCCTTTAATAATTGGACAGTGATTGTTCTGTAGGTGATTTACGGTCAGTCCTTTAATAATTGTACAGTGATTGTTCTGTCGGTGATTTACAGTCAGTCCTTTAATAATTGGACAGTGATTGTTCTGTCGCCGATTTACGGTCAGTGCTTTAATAATTGGACAGTGATTGTTCTGTAGGTGATTTACGGTCAGTCCTTTAATAATAGGACAGTGATTGTTCTGTAGGTGATTTACGGTCAGTCCTTTAATAATTGGACAGTGATTGTTCTGTAGGTGATTTACGGTCAGTCCTTTAATAATTGGACAGTGATTGTTCTGTCGGTGATTTACGGTCAGTCCTTTAATAATTGGACAGTGATTGTTCTGTAGGTGATTTACGGTCAGTCCTTTAATAATTGGACAGTGATTGTTCTGTAGGTGATTTACGGTCAGTCCTTTAATAATTGGACAGTGATTGTTTTGTAGGTGATTTACGGTCAGTTCTTTAATAATTGGACAGTGATTGTTCTGTAGGTGATTTACGGTCAGACCTTTAATAATTGGACAGTGATTGTTCTGTCGGTGATTTACGGTCAGTCCTTTAATAATTGGACAGTGATTGTTCTGTCGGTGATTTATGGTCAGTCCTTTAATAATTGGACAGTGATTGTTCTGCAGGTGATATATGGTCAGTCCTTTAATAATTGGACAGTGATTGTTCTGTCGGTGATTTACGGTCAGTCCTTTAATAATTGGACAGTGATTGTTCTGTAGGTGATTTACGGTCAGTCCTTTAATAATTGGACAGTGATTGTTCTGTAGGTGATTTACGGTCAGTCCTTTAATAATTGGACAGTGATTGTGTTTGTAGGTGATTTACGGTCAGTTCTTTAATAATTGGACAGTGATTGTTCTGTAGGTGATTTACGGTAAGACCTTTAATAATTGGACAGTGATTGTTCTGTCGGTGATTTACGGTCAGTCCTTTAATAATTGGACAGTGATTGTTCTGTCGGTGATTTATGGTCAGTCCTTTAATAATTGGACAGTGATTGTTCTGCAGGTGATATACGGTCAGTCCTTTAATAATTGGACAGTGATTGTTCTGTCGGTGATTTACGGTCAGTCCTTTAATAATTGGACAGTGATTGTTCTGTAGGTGATTTATGGTCAGTCCTTTAATAATTGGACAGTGATTGTTCTGTCGGTGATTTACGGTCAGTTCTTTAATAATTGGACAGTGATTGTTCTGTCGGTGATTTACGGTCAGTCCTTTAATAATTGGACAGTGATTGTTCTGTCGGTGATTTACGGTCAGTCCTTTAATAATTGGACAGTGATTGTTCTGTCGGTGATTTATGGTCAGTCCTTTAATGATTGGACAGTGATTGTTCTGTAGGTGATTTACGGTCAGTCCTTTAATAATTGGACAGTGATTGTTCTGTCGGTGATTTACGGTCAGTCCTTTAATAATTGGACAGTGATTGTTCTGTAGGTGATTGACGATCAGTCCTTTATTAATTGGTCAGTGATTGTTCTGTAGGTGATTTACGGTCAGTCCTTTAATAATTGGACAGTGATTGTTCCGTCGGTGATTTACGGTCAGTCTTTTAATAATTGGACAGTGATTGTTCTGTAGGTGATTTACCGTCATTCCTTTAATAATTGGACAGTGATTGTTCTGCAGGTGATTTACGGTCATTCCTTTAATAATTGGACAGTGATTGTTCTGTAGGTGATTTACGGTCAGTCCTTTAATAATTGGACAGTGATTGTTCTGTAGGTGATTTACGGTCAGTTCTTTAATAATTGGAGTGTGATTGTTCTGTCGGAGATTTACGGTCAGTCCTTTAATAATTGGATAGTGATTGTTCTGCAGGTGATTTACAGTCAGTCCTTTAATAATTGGACAGTGATTGTTCTGTCGGTGATTTACGGTCAGTTCTTTAATAATTGGACAGTGATTGTTCTGTAGGTGATTTACGGTAAGTCCTTTAATAATTGGACAGTGTTGTTCTGTAGGTGATTTACGGTCAGTTCTTTGATAATTGGACAGTGATTGTTCTGTCAGTGATTTACGGTCAGTCCTTTAATAATTGGACAGTGATTGTTCTGTAGGTGATTTACGGTCAGTTCTTTAATAATTGGACAGTGATTGTTCTGTAGGTGATTTACGGTAAGTCCTTTAATAATTGGACAGTGTTGTTCTGTCGGTGATTTACGGTCAGTCCTTTAATAATTGGACAGTGATTGTTCTGTAGGTGATTTACGGTCAGTCCTTTAATAATTGGACAGTGATTGTTCTGTCGGTGATTTACGGTCAGTCCTTTAATAATTGGACAGTGATTGTTCTGTAGGTGATTTACGGTCAGTCCTTTAATAATTGGACAGTGATTGTTCTGTCGGTGATTTACAGACAGTCCTTTAATAATTGGACAGTGATTTGTCTGTAGGTGACTTACGGTCAGTCCTTTAATAATTGGACAGTGATTGTTCTGTAGGTGATTTACGGTCAGTTCTTTAATAATTTGACAGTGATTGTTCTGTCGGTGATTTACGGTTTGTCCTTTAATAATTGGACAGTGATTGTTCTGTCGCCGATTTACGGTCAGTGCTTTAATAATTGGACAGTGATTGTTCTGTAGGTGATTTACGGTCAGTCCTTTAATGATTGGACAGTGATTGTTCTGTCTCCGATTTATGGTCAGTGCTTTAATAATTGGACAGTGATTGTTCTGTAGGTGATTTACGGTCAGTTCTTTAATCATTGGACAGTGATTGTTCTGTCAGTGATTTACGGTCAGTCCTTTAATAATTGGACAGTGATTGTTCTGTCGGTGATTTACGGTCAGTTCTTTAATAATTGGACAGTGATTGTTCTGTCGGTGATTTACGGTCAGTCCTTTCATGATTGGACAGTGATTGTTCTGTAGGTGATTTACGGTCAGTCCTTTAATAATTGGACAGTGATTGTTCTGTCGGTGATTTACGGTCAGTCCTTTAATAATTGGATAGTGATTGTTCTGTAGGTGATTTACGGTCAGTCCTTTAATAATTGGACAGTGATTGTTCTGTCAGTGATTTACGGTCAGTCCTTTAATTATTGGACAGTGATTGTTCTGTAGTTGATTTACGGTCAGTTCTTTAATAATTGGACAGTGATTGTTCTGTCGGTGATTTACGGTCAGTCCTTTAAAAATTGAATAGTGATTGTTCTGCAGGTGATTTACAGTCAGTCCTTTAATAATTGGATAGTGATTGTTCTGTCGGTGATTTACAGACAGTCCTTTAATAATTGGACAGTGATTGTTCTGTCGGTGATTTACAGACAGTCCTTGAATAAGTGGACAGTGATTGTTCTGTAGGTGATTTACGGTCAGTCCTTTAATAATTGGACAGTGATTGTTCTGTAGGTGATTTACGGTCAGTCCTTTAATAATTGGACAGTGATTGTTCTGTAGGTGATTTACAGTCAGTTCTTTAATAATTGGACAGTGATTGTTCTGTAGGTTATTTACGGTCAGTCCTTTAATAATTGGATAGTGATTGTTCTGTCGGTGATTTACGGTCAGTCCTTTAATAATTGGACAGTGATTGTTCTGTAGGTGATTTACGGTCAGTTCTTTAATAATTGGACAGTGATTGTTCTGTAGGTGATTTACGGTAAGTCCTTTAATAATTGGACAGTGTTGTTCTGTCGGTGATTTACGGTCAGTCCTTTAATAATTGGACAGTGATTGTTCTGCAGGTGATTTACGGTCAGTCCTTTAATAATTGGACAGTGATTGTTCTGTAGGTGATTTACGGTCAGTCCTTTAATAATTGGACAGTGATTGTTCTGTAGGTGATTTAAGGTCAGTCCTTTAATAATTGGACAGTGATTGTTCTGTAGGTGATTTACGGTCAGTCCTTTAATAATTGGACAGTGATTGTTCTGTAGGTGATTTACGGTCAGTTCTTTAATAATTGGACAGTGATTGTTCTGTAGGTGATTTACGGTCAGTCCTTTAATAATTGGACAGTGATTGTTCTGTAGGTGATTTACGGTCAGTCCTTTAATAATTGGACAGTCATTGTTCTGGAGGTGATTTACGGTCAGTCCTTTAATAATTGGACAGTGATTGTTCTGTAGGTGATTTACGGTCAGTTCTTTAATAATTGGACAGTGATTGTTCTGTAGGTGATTTACGGTCAGTCCTTTAATAATTGGACAGTGATTGTTCTGTAGGTGATTTACGGTCAGTCCTTTAATAATTGGACAGTGATTGTTCTGTAGGTGATTTACGGTCTGTTCTTTAATAATTGGACAGTGATTGTTCTGTAGGTGATTTACGGTCAGTCCTTTAATAATTGGACAGTGTTGTTCTGTCGGTGATTTACGGTCAGTTCTTCAATAATTGGACAGTGATTGTTCTGTCAGTGATTTACGGTCAGTCCTTTAATAATTGGACAGTGATTGTTCTGTAGGTGATTTACGGTCAATTCTTTAATAATTGGACAGTGATTGTTCTGTAGGTGATTTACGGTAAGTCCTTTAATAATTGGACAGTGATTGTTCTGTAGGTGACTTACGGTCAGTTCTTTAATAATTGGACAGTGATTGTTCGGTAGGTGATTTACGGTAAGTCCTTTAATAATTGGACAGTGTTGTTCTGTAGGTGATGTACGGTCAGTCCTTTAATAATTGGACAGTGTTGTTCTGTAGGTGATTTACGGTCAGTCCTTTAATAATTGGACAGTGATTGTTCTGTAGGTGATTTACGGTCAGTCCTTTAATAATTGGACAGTGATTGTTCTGTAGGTGATTTACGGTCAGTCCTTTAATAATTGGACAGTGATTGTTCTGTAGGTGATTTACGGTCAGTCCTTTAATAATTGGACAGTGATTGTTCTGTCGGTGATTTACAGACAGTCCTGTAATAATTGGACAGTGATTGTTCTGTAGGTGATTTACGGTCAGTCCTTTAATAATTGGACAGTGATTGTTCTGTAGGTGATTTACGATCAGTCCTTTAATAATTGGACAGTGATTGTTCTGTCGCCGATTTACGGTCAGTCCTTTAATAATTGGACAGTGATTGTTCTGTAGGTGATTTAAGGTCAGTCCTTTAATAATTGGACAGTGATTGTTCTGTCGCCGATTTACGGTCAGTGCTTTAATAATTGGACAGTGATTGTTCTGTAGGTGATTTACGGTCAGTCCTTTAATAATTGGACAGTGATTGTTCTGTCGGTGATTTACGGTCAGTCCTTTAATAATTGGACAGTGATTGTTCTGGAGGTGATTTACGTTCAGTCCTTTAATAATTGTATAGTGATTGTTCTGTCGGTGATTTACTTTCAGTCCTTTAATAATTGGACAGTGATTGTTCTGTAGGTGATTTACGGTCAGTCCTTTAATAATTGTACAGTGATTGTTCTGTCGGTGATTTACAGTCAGTCCTTTAATAATTGGACAGTGATTGTTCTGTCGCCGATTTACGGTCAGTGCTTTAATAATTGGACAGTGATTGTTCTGTAGGTGATTTACGGTCAGTCCTTTAATAATAGGACAGTGATTGTTCTGTAGGTGATTTACGGTCAGTCCTTTAATAATTGGACAGTGATTGTTCTGTAGGTGATTTACGGTCAGTCCTTTAATAATTGGACAGTGATTGTTCTGTCGGTGATTTACGGTCAGTCCTTTAATAATTGGACAGTGATTGTTCTGTAGGTGATTTACGGTCAGTCCTTTAATAATTGGACAGTGATTGTTCTGTAGGTGATTTACGGTCAGTCCTTTAATAATTGGACAGTGATTGTTTTGTAGGTGATTTACGGTCAGTTCTTTAATAATTGGACAGTGATTGTTCTGTAGGTGATTTACGGTCAGACCTTTAATAATTGGACAGTGATTGTTCTGTCGGTGATTTACGGTCAGTCCTTTAATAATTGGACAGTGATTGTTCTGTCGGTGATTTATGGTCAGTCCTTTAATAATTGGACAGTGATTGTTCTGCAGGTGATATACGGTCAGTCCTTTAATAATTGGACAGTGATTGTTCTGTCGGTGATTTACGGTCAGTCCTTTAATAATTGGACAGTGATTGTTCTGTAGGTGATTTACGGTCAGTCCTTTAATAATTGGACAGTGATTGTTCTGTAGGTGATTTACGGTCAGTCCTTTAATAATTGGACAGTGATTGTGTTTGTAGGTGATTTACGGTCAGTTCTTTAATAATTGGACAGTGATTGTTCTGTAGGTGATTTACGGTAAGACCTTTAATAATTGGACAGTGATTGTTCTGTCGGTGATTTACGGTCAGTCCTTTAATAATTGGACAGTGATTGTTCTGTCGGTGATTTATGGTCAGTCCTTTAATAATTGGACAGTGATTGTTCTGCAGGTGATATACGGTCAGTCCTTTAATAATTGGACAGTGATTGTTCTGTCGGTGATTTACGGTCAGTCCTTTAATAATTGGACAGTGATTGTTCTGTAGGTGATTTATGGTCAGTCCTTTAATAATTGGACAGTGATTGTTCTGTCGGTGATTTACGGTCAGTTCTTTAATAATTGGACAGTGATTGTTCTGTCGGTGATTTACGGTCAGTCCTTTAATAATTGGACAGTGATTGTTCTGTCGGTGATTTACGGTCAGTCCTTTAATAATTGGACAGTGATTGTTCTGTCGGTGATTTATGGTCAGTCCTTTAATGATTGGACAGTGATTGTTCTGTAGGTGATTTACGGTCAGTCCTTTAATAATTGGACAGTGATTGTTCTGTCGGTGATTTACGGTCAGTCCTTTAATAATTGGACAGTGATTGTTCTGTAGGTGATTGACGATCAGTCCTTTATTAATTGGTCAGTGATTGTTCTGTAGGTGATTTACGGTCAGTCCTTTAATAATTGGACAGTGATTGTTCCGTCGGTGATTTACGGTCAGTCTTTTAATAATTGGACAGTGATTGTTCTGTAGGTGATTTACCGTCATTCCTTTAATAATTGGACAGTGATTGTTCTGCAGGTGATTTACGGTCATTCCTTTAATAATTGGACAGTGATTGTTCTGTAGGTGATTTACGGTCAGTCCTTTAATAATTGGACAGTGATTGTTCTGTAGGTGATTTACGGTCAGTTCTTTAATAATTGGAGTGTGATTGTTCTGTCGGAGATTTACGGTCAGTCCTTTAATAATTGGATAGTGATTGTTCTGCAGGTGATTTACAGTCAGTCCTTTAATAATTGGACAGTGATTGTTCTGTCGGTGATTTACGGTCAGTTCTTTAATAATTGGACAGTGATTGTTCTGTAGGTGATTTACGGTAAGTCCTTTAATAATTGGACAGTGTTGTTCTGTAGGTGATTTACGGTCAGTTCTTTGATAATTGGACAGTGATTGTTCTGTCAGTGATTTACGGTCAGTCCTTTAATAATTGGACAGTGATTGTTCTGTAGGTGATTTACGGTCAGTTCTTTAATAATTGGACAGTGATTGTTCTGTAGGTGATTTACGGTAAGTCCTTTAATAATTGGACAGTGTTGTTCTGTCGGTGATTTACGGTCAGTCCTTTAATAATTGGACAGTGATTGTTCTGTAGGTGATTTACGGTCAGTCCTTTAATAATTGGACAGTGATTGTTCTGTCGGTGATTTACGGTCAGTCCTTTAATAATTGGACAGTGATTGTTCTGTAGGTGATTTACGGTCAGTCCTTTAATAATTGGACAGTGATTGTTCTGTCGGTGATTTACAGACAGTCCTTTAATAATTGGACAGTGATTTGTCTGTAGGTGACTTACGGTCAGTCCTTTAATAATTGGACAGTGATTGTTCTGTAGGTGATTTACGGTCAGTTCTTTAATAATTTGACAGTGATTGTTCTGTCGGTGATTTACGGTTTGTCCTTTAATAATTGGACAGTGATTGTTCTGTCGCCGATTTACGGTCAGTGCTTTAATAATTGGACAGTGATTGTTCTGTAGGTGATTTACGGTCAGTCCTTTAATGATTGGACAGTGATTGTTCTGTCTCCGATTTATGGTCAGTGCTTTAATAATTGGACAGTGATTGTTCTGTAGGTGATTTACGGTCAGTTCTTTAATCATTGGACAGTGATTGTTCTGTCAGTGATTTACGGTCAGTCCTTTAATAATTGGACAGTGATTGTTCTGTCGGTGATTTACGGTCAGTTCTTTAATAATTGGACAGTGATTGTTCTGTCGGTGATTTACGGTCAGTCCTTTCATGATTGGACAGTGATTGTTCTGTAGGTGATTTACGGTCAGTCCTTTAATAATTGGACAGTGATTGTTCTGTCGGTGATTTACGGTCAGTCCTTTAATAATTGGACAGTGATTGTTCTGTAGGTGATTTACGATCAGTCCTTTAATAATTGGTCAGTGATTGTTCTGTAGGTGATTTACGGTCAGTCTTTTAATAATTGGAAATTTATTGTTCTGTCGGTGATTTACGGTCATTCCTTTAATAATTGGACAGTGATTGTTCTGTAGGTGATTTACGGTCATTCCTTTAATAATTGGACAGTGATTGTTCTGCAGGTGATTTACGGTCATTCCTTTAATAATAGGACAGTGATTGTTCTGTAGGTGATTTACGGTCAGTCCTTTAATAATTGGACAGTGATTGTTCTGTAGGTGATTTACGGTCAGTTCTTTAATAATTGGAGTGTGATTGTTCTGTTGGTGATTTACGGTCAGTTCTTTAATAATTGGACAGTGATTGTTCTGTAGGTGATTTACGGTAAGTCCTTTAATAATTGGACAGTGTTGTTCTGTAGGTGATTTACGGTAAGTCCTTTAATAATTGGACAGTGATTGTTCTGTAGGTGATTTACGGTCAGTTCTTTAATAATTGGACAGTGATTGTTCTGTAGGTGATTTACGGTAAGTCCTTTAATAATTGGACAGTGTTGTTCTGTAGGTGATTTACGGTCAGTCCTTTAATAATTGGACAGTGATTGCTCTATAGGTGATTTACGGTCAGTCCTTTAATAATTGGACAGTGATTGTTCTGTAGGTGATTTACGGTCAGTCTTTTAATAATTGGACAGTGATTGTTCTGTAGGTGATTTACGGTAAGTCCTTTAATAATTGGACAGTGTTGTTCTGTAGGTGATTTACGGTCAGTCCTTTAATAATTGGACAGTGATTGTTCTGTAGGTGATTTACGGTCAGTCCT
The DNA here is from genome assembly GCF_036365525.1 of Heterodontus francisci. Classification (NCBI taxonomy): domain Eukaryota; kingdom Metazoa; phylum Chordata; class Chondrichthyes; order Heterodontiformes; family Heterodontidae; genus Heterodontus; species Heterodontus francisci. The sequence goes on along the minus strand of NC_090398.1, from coordinate 69,345,651 downwards.
TTAATAATTGGACAGTGATTGTTCTGTAGGTGATTTACGGTCAGTCTTTTAATAATTGGACAGTGATTGTTCTGTAGGTGATTTACGGTCAGTCCTTTAATAATTGGACAGTGATTGTTCTGTCGGTGATTTACAGACAGTCCTTTAATAATTGGACAGTGATTGTTCTGTAGGTGATTTACGGTCAGTCCTTTAATAATTGGACAGTGATTGTTCTGTAGGTGATTTACAGTCAGTTCTTTAATAATTTGACAGTGATTGTTCTGTAGGTGATTTACGGTCAGTCCTTTAATAATTGGACAGTGATTGTTCTGTCGCCGATTTACGGTCAGTGCTTTAATAATTGGACAGTGATTGTTCTGTAGGTGATTTACGGTCAGTCCTTTAATAATTGGACAGTGATTGTTCTGTAGGTGATTTACGGTCAGTCCTTTAATAATTGGACAGTGATTGTTCTGTAGGTGATTTACGGTCAGTCCTTTAATAATTGTGTAGTGATTGTTCTGTCGGTGATTTACAGTCAGTCCTTTAATAATTGGACAGTGATTGTTCTGTAGGTGATTTACGGTCAGTCCTTTAATAATTGGACAGTGATTGTTCTGTCGGTGATTTACGGTCAGTCCTTTAATGATTGGACAGTGATTGTTCTGTAGGTGATTTACGGTCAGTCCTTTAATAATTGGACAGTGATTGTTCTGTCGGTGATTTACGGTCAGTCCTTTAATAATTGGACAGTGATTGTTCTGTAGGTGATTGACGATCAGTCCTTTAATAATTGGTCAGTGATTGTTCTGTAGGTGATTTACGGTCAGTCCTTTAATAATTGGACAGTGATTGTTCCGTCGGTGATTTACGGTCAGTCTTTTAATAATTGGATAATTATTGTTCTGTCGGTGATTTACGGTCATTACTTTAATAATTGGACAGTGATTGTTCTGTAGGTGATTTACGGTCATTCCTTTAATAATTGGACAGTGATTGTTCTGCAGGTGATTTACGGTCATTCCTTTAATAATTGGACAGTGATTGTTCTGTAGGTGATTTACGGTCAGTCCTTTGATAATTGGACAGTGATTGTTCTGTAGGTGATTTACGGTCAGTTCTTTAATAATTGGAGTGTGATTGTTCTGTCGGTGATTTACGGTCAGTCCTTTAATAATTGGATAGTGATTGTTCTGCAGGTGATTTACAGTCAGTCCTTTAATAATTGGACAGTGATTGTTCTGTCGGTGATTTACGGTCAGTTCTTTAATAATTGGACAGTGATTGTTCTGTCAGTGATTTACGGTCAGTCCTTTAATAATTGGACAGTGATTGTTCTGTAGGTGATTTACGGTCAGTTCTTTAATAATTGGACAGTGATTGTTCTGTAGGTGATTTACGGTCAGTCCTTTAATAATTGGACAGTGATTGTTCTGTAGGTGATTTACGGTCAGTCCTTTAATAATTGGACAGTGATTGTTCCGTAGGTGATTTATGGTCAGTCCTTTAATAATTGGACAGTGATTGTTCTGTCGGTGATTTACAGACAGTCCTTTAATAATTGGACAGTGATTGTTCTGTCGGTGATTTAAGGTCAGTCCTTTAATAATTGGACAGTGATTGTTCTGTAGGTGATTTACGGTCAGTTCTTTAATAATTTGACAGTGATTGTTCTGTAGGTGATTTACGGTCAGTCCTTTAATAATTGGACAGTGATTGTTCTGTCGCCGATTTACGGTCAGTGCTTTAATAATTGGACAGTGATTGTTCTGTAGGTGATTTACGGTCAGTCCTTTAATGATTGGACAGTGATTGTTCTGTCGCCGATTTACGGTCAGTGCTTTAATAATTGGATAGTGATTGTTCTGCAGGTGATTTACAGTCAGTCCTTTAATAATTGGACAGTGATTGTTCTGTCGGTGATTTACGGTCAGTTCTTTAATAATTGGACAGTGATTGTTCTGTCAGTGATTTACGGTCAGTCCTTTAATAATTGGACAGTGATTGTTCTGTAGGTGATTTACGGTCAGTTCTTTAATAATTGGACAGTGATTGTTCTGTAGGTGATTTACGGTCAGTCCTTTAATAATTGGACAGTGATTGTTCTGTAGGTGATTTACGGTCAGTCCTTTAATAATTGGACAGTGATTGTTCTGTAGGTGATTTACGGTCAGTCCTTTAATAATTGGATAGTGATTGTTCTGTCGGTGATTTACAGACAGTCCTTTAATAATTGGACAGTGATTGTTCTGTCGGTGATTTAAGGTCAGTCCTTTAATAATTGGACAATGATTGTTCTGTAGGTGATTTACGGTCAGTTCTTTAATAATTTGACAGTGATTGTTCTGTAGGTGATTTACGGTCAGTCCTTTAATAATTGGACAGTGATTGTTCTGTCGCCGATTTACGGTCAGTGCTTTAATAATTGGACAGTGATTGTTCTGTAGGTGATTTACGGTCAGTCCTTTAATGATTGGACAGTGATTGTTCTGTCGCCGATTTACGGTCAGTGCTTTAATAATTGGACAGTGATTGTTCTGTAGGTGATTTACGGTCAGTTCTTTAATAATTGGACAGTGATTGTTCTGTCGGTGATTTACGGTCATTCCTTTAATAATTGGACAGTGATTGTTCTGTCGGTGATTTACGGTCAGTCCTTTAATAATTGGACAGTGATTGTTCTGTCGGTGATTTACGGTCAGTCCTTTAATGATTGGACACTGATTGTTCTGTAGGTGATTTACGGTCAGTCCTTTAATAATTGGACAGTGATTATTCTGTCGGTGATTTACGGTCAGTCCTTTAATAATTGGACAGTGATTGTTCTGTAGGTGATTTACGATCAGTCCTTTAATAATTGGACAGTGATTGTTCTGTAGGTGATTTACGGTCAGTCCTTTAATAATTGTATAGTGATTGTTCTGTCGGTGATTTACAGTCAGTCCTTTAATATTTGGACAGTGATTGTTCTGTCGCCGATTTACGGTCAGTGCTTTAATAATTGGACAGTGATTGTTCTGTAGGTGATTTACGGTCAGTCCTTTAATAATAGGACAGTGATTGTTCTGTAGGTGATTTACGGTCAGTCCTTTAATAATTGGACTGTGATAGTTCTGTAGGTGATTTACGGTCAGTCCTTTAATAATTGGACAGTGATTGTTCTGTCGGTGATTTACGGTCAGTCCTTTAATAATTGGACAGTGATTGTTCTGTAGGTGATTTACGGTCAGTCCTTTAATAATTGGACAGTGATTGTTCTGTAGGTGATTTACGGTCAGTCCTTTAATAATTGGACAGTGATTGTTTTGTAGGTGATTTACGGTCAGTTCTTTAATAATTGGACAGTGATTGTTCTGTAGGTGATTTACGGTCAGACCTTTAATAATTGGACAGTGATTGTTCTGTCGGTGATTTACGGTCAGTCCTTTAATAATTGGACAGTGATTGTTCTGTAGGTGATTTATGGTCAGTCCTTTAATAATTGGACAGTGATTGTTCTGCAGGTGATTTACGGTCAGTCCTTTAATAATTGGATAGTGATTGTTCTGTAGGTGATTTACGGTCTGTCCTTTAATAATTGGACAGTGATTGTTCTGTCGGTGATTTACGGTCAGTCCTTTAATAATTGGACAGTGGTTGTTCTGTTGGTGATTTACGATCAGTCCTTTAATAATTGGACAGTGATTGCTCTGTAGGTGATTTACGGTCAGTCCTTTAAAAATTGGAAAGTGATTGTTCCGTCGGTGATTTACGGTCAGTCTTTTAATAATTGGATAGTGATTGTTCTGTCGGTGATTTACGGTCATTCCTTTAATAATTGGACAGTGATTGTTCTGTAGGTGATTTACGGTCATTCCTTTAATAATTGGACAGTGATTGTTCTGCAGGTGACTTACGGTCATTCCTTTAATAATTGGACAGTGATTGTTCTGTAGGTGATTTACGGTCAGTCCTTTAATAATTGGACAGTGATTGTTCTGTAGGTAATTTACGGTCAGTTCTTTAATAATTGGAGTGTGATTGTTCTGTCGGTGATTTACGGTCAGTCCTTTAATAATTGGATAGTGATTGTTCTGCAGGTGATTTACAGTCAGTCCTTTAATAATTGGATAGTGATTGTTCTGTAGGTGATTTACGGTCAGTCCTTTAATGATTGGACACTGATTGTTCTGTAGGTGATTTACGGTCAGTCCTTTAATAATTGGACAGTGATTATTCTGTCGGTGATTTACGGTCAGTCCTTTAATAATTGGACAGTGATTGTTCTGTAGGTGATTTACGATCAGTCCTTTAATAATTGGACAGTGATTGTTCTGTAGGTGATTTACGGTCAGTCCTTTAATAATTGTATAGTGATTGTTCTGTCGGTGATTTACAGTCAGTCCTTTAATATTTGGACAGTGATTGTTCTGTCGCCGATTTACGGTCAGTGCTTTAATAATTGGACAGTGATTGTTCTGTAGGTGATTTACGGTCAGTCCTTTAATAATAGGACAGTGATTGTTCTGTAGGTGATTTACGGTCAGTCCTTTAATAATTGGACTGTGATTGTTCTGTAGGTGATTTACGGTCAGTCCTTTAATAATTGGACAGTGATTGTTCTGTCGGTGATTTACGGTCAGTCCTTTAATAATTGGACAGTGATTGTTCTGTAGGTGATTTACGGTCAGTCCTTTAATAATTGGACAGTGATTGTTCTGTAGGTGATTTACGGTCAGTCCTTTAATAATTGGACAGTGATTGTTTTGTAGGTGATTTACGGTCAGTTCTTTAATAATTGGACAGTGATTGTTCTGTAGGTGATTTACGGTCAGACCTTTAATAATTGGACAGTGATTGTTCTGTCGGTGATTTACGGTCAGTCCTTTAATAATTGGACAGTGATTGTTCTGTAGGTGATTTATGGTCAGTCCTTTAATAATTGGACAGTGATTGTTCTGCAGGTGATATACGGTCTGTCCTTTAATAATTGGACAGTGATTGTTCTGTCGGTGATTTACGGTCAGTCCTTTAATAATTGGACAGTGGTTGTTCTGTAGGTGATTTACGATCAGTCCTTTAATAATTGGACAGTGATTGCTCTGTAGGTGATTTACGGTCAGTCCTTTAAAAATTGGAAAGTGATTGTTCCGTCGGTGATTTACGGTCAGTCTTTTAATAATTGGATAGTGATTGTTCTGTCGGTGATTTACGGTCATTCCTTTAATAATTGGACAGTGATTGTTCTGTAGGTGATTTACGGTCATTCCTTTAATAATTGGACAGTGATTGTTCTGCAGGTGACTTACGGTCATTCCTTTAATAATTGGACAGTGATTGTTCTGTAGGTGATTTACGGTCAGTCCTTTAATAATTGGACAGTGATTGTTCTGTAGGTAATTTACGGTCAGTTCTTTAATAATTGGAGTGTGATTGTTCTGTCGGTGATTTACGGTCAGTCCTTTAATAATTGGATAGTGATTGTTCTGCAGGTGATTTACAGTCAGTCCTTTAATAATTGGATAGTGATTGTTCTGTAGGTGATTTACAGACAGTCCTTTAATAATTGGACAGTGATTGTTCTGTAGGTGATTTACAGACAGTCGTTTAATAAGTGGACAGTGATTGTTCTGTAGGTGATTTACGGTCAGTCCTTTAATAATTGGACAGTGATTGTTCTGCAGGTGATTTACTGTCAGTCCTTCAATAATTGGACAGTGATTGTTCTGTCGGTGATTTACAGTCTGTTCTTTAATAATTGGACAGTGATTGTTCTGTCGGTTATTTACGGTCAGTCCTTTAATAATTGGATAGTGATTGTTCTGTCGGTGATTTATGGTCAGTCCTTTAATAATTGGACAGTGATTGTTCTGTAGGTGATTTACGGTCAGTTCTTTAATAATTGGACAGTGATTGTTCTGTAGGTGATTTACGGTAAGTCCTTTAATAATTGGACAGAGTTGTTCTGTAGGTGATTTACGGTCAGTCCTTTAATAATTGGACAGTGATTGTTCTGCAGGTGATTTACGGTCAGTCCTTTAATAATTGGACAGTGATTGTTCTGTAGGTGATTTACGGTCAGTCCTTTAATAATTGGACAGTGATTGTTCTGTCGGTGATTTAAGGTCAGTCCTTTAATAATTGGACAGTGATTGTTTTGTAAGTGATTTACGGTCAGTCCTTTAATAATTGGACAGTGATTGTTCTGTCGCCGATTTAAGGTCAGTGCTTTAATAATTGGACAGTGATTGTTCTGTAGGTGATTTACGGTCAGTCCTTTAATAATTGGACAGTTATTATTCTGTAGGTGATTTACGGTCAGTCCTTTAATAATTGGACAGTGATTGTTCTGTAGGTGATTTACGGTAAGTCCTTTAATAATTGGACAGTGATTGTTCTGTAGGTGATTTACGGTCAGTTCTTTAATAATTGGACAGTGATTGTTCTGTAGGTGATTTACGGTCAGTCCTTTAATAATTGGACAGTGATTGTTCTGCTGGTGATTTACAGTCAGTCCTTTAATAATTGGACAGTGATTGTTCTGTAGGTGATTTACGGTAAGTCCTTTAATAATTGGACAGTGACTGTTCTGTCAGTGATTTACGGTCAGTCCTTTAATAACTGGACAGTGATTGTTCTGTAGGTGATTTACCGTCAGTTCTTTAATAATTGGACAGTGATTGTTCTGTAGGTGATTTACGGTAAGTCCTTTAATAATTGGACAGTGATTGTTCTGTAGGTGATTTACGGTCAGTCCTTTAATAATTGGACAGTGATTGTTCTGTAGGTGATTTACGGTCAGTCCTTTAAAAATTGGACAGTGATTGTTCTGTAGGTGATTTACGGTCAGTCCTTTAATAATTGTGTAGTGATTGTTCTGTCGGTGATTTACAGTCAGTCCTTTAATAATTGGACAGTGATTGTTCTGTAGGTGATTTACGGTCAGTCCTTTAATAATTGGACAGTGATTGTTCTGTCGGTGATTTATGGTCAGTCCTTTAATGATTGGACAGTGATTGTTCTGTAGGTGATTTACGGTCAGTCCTTTAATAATTGGACAGTGATTGTTCTGTCGGTGATTTACGGTCAGTCCTTTAATAATTGGACAGTGATTGTTCTGTAGGTGATTGACGATCAGTCCTTTAATAATTGGTCAGTTATTATTCTGTAGGTGATTTACGGTCAGTCCTTTAATAATTGGACAGTGATTGTTCCGTCGGTGATTTACGGTCAGTCTTTTAATAATTGGATAATTATTGTTCTGTCGGTGATTTACGGTCATTCCTTTAATAATTGGACAGTGATTGTTCTGTAGGTGATTTACGGTCATTCCTTTAATAATTGGACAGTGATTGTTCTGCAGGTGATTTACGGTCATTCCTTTAATAATTGGACAGTGATTGTTCTGTAGGTGATTTACGGTCAGTCCTTTAATAATTGGACAGTCATTGTTCTGTAGGTGATTTACGGTCAGTTCTTTAATAATTGGAGTGTGATTGTTCTGTCGGTGATTTACGGTCAGTCCTTTAATAATTGGATAGTGATTGTTCTGCAGGTGATTTACAGTCAGTCCTTTAATAATTGGACAGTGATTGTTCTGTCGGTGATTTACGGTCAGTTCTTTAATAATTAAACAGTGATTGTTCTGTAGGTGATTTACGGTAAGTCCTTTAATAATTGGACAGTGTTGTTCTGTCGGTGATTTACGGTCAGTTCTTTAATAATTGGACAGTGATTGTTCTGTCAGTGATTTACGGTCAGTCCTTTAATAATTGGACAGTGATTGTTCTGTAGGTGATTTACGGTCAGTTCTTTAATAATTGGACAGTGATTGTTCTGCAGGTGATTTACGGTCAGTCCTTTAATAATTGGACAGTGATTGTTCTGTAGGTGATTTACGGTCAGTCCTTTAATAATTGGACAGTGATTGTTCTGTAGGTGATTTACGGTCAGTCCTTTAATAATTGGACAGTGATTGTTCTGTCGGTGATTTACAGACAGTCCTTTAATAATTGGACAGTGATTGTTCTGTAGGTGATTTAAGGTCAGTCCTTTAATAATTGGACAGTGATTGTTCTGTAGGTGATTTACGGTCAGTTCTTTAATAATTTGACAGTGATTGTTCTGTAGGTGATTTACGGTCAGTTCTTTAATAATTTGACAGTGATTGTTCTGTAGGTGATTTACGGTCAGTCCTTTAATAATTGGACAGTGATTGTTCTGTCGCCGATTTACGGTCAGTGCTTTAATAATTGGACAGTGATTGTTCTGTAGGTGATTTACGGTCAGTTCTTTAATAATTGGACAGTGATTGTTCTGTAGGTGATTTACGGTCAGTCATTTAATAATTGGACAGTGATTGTTCTGTAGGTGATTTACGGTCAGTCTTTTAATAATTGGACAGTGATTGTTCTGTAGGTGATTTACGGTCACTCCTTTAATAATTGGACAGTGATTGTTCTGTCGGTGATTTACAGACAGTCCTTTAATAATTGGACAGTGATTGTTCTATAGGTGATTTACGGTAAGTCCTTTAATAATTGGACAGTGATTGTTCTGTAGGTGATTTACGGTCAGTTCTTTAATAATTTGACAGTGATTGTTCTGTAGGTGATTTCCGGTCAGTCCTTTAATAATTGGACAGTGATTGTTCTGTCGCCGATTTACGGTCAGTTCTTTAATAATTGGACAGTGATTGTTCTGTAGGTGATTTACGGTCAGTCCTTTAATAATTGGACAGTGATTGTTCTGTAGGTGATTTACGGTCAGTGCTTTAATAATTGTATAGTGATTGTTCTGTCGGTGATTTACAGTCAGTCCATTAATAATTGGACAGTGATTGTTCTGTAGGTGATTTACGGTCAGTCCTTTAATAATTGTATAGTGATTGTTCTGTCTGTGATTTACAGTCAGTCCTTTAATATTTGGACAGTGATTGTTCTGTCGCCGATTTACGGTCAGTGCTTTAATAATTGGACAGTGATTGTTCTGTAGGTGATTTACGTTCAGTCCTTTAATAATAGGACAGTGATTGTTCTGTAGGTGATTTACGGTCAGTCCTTTAATAATTGGACAGTGATTGTTCTGTAGGTGATTTACGGTCAGTCCTTTAATAATTGGACAGTGATTGTTCTGTCGGTGATTTACGGTCAGTCCTTTAATAATTGGACAGTGATTGTTCTGTAGGTGATTTACGGTCAGTCCTTTAATAATTGGACAGTGATTGTTCTGTAGGTGATTTACGGTCAGTCCTTTAATAATTGGACAGTGATTGTTTTGTAGGTGATTTACGGTCAGTTCTTTAATAATTGGACAGTGATTGTTCTGTAGGTGATTTACGGTCAGTCCTTTAATAATTGGACAGTGATTGTTCTGTAGGTGATTTATGGTCAGTCCGTTAATAATTGGACAGTGATTGTTCTGCATTTGATATACGGTCTGTCCTTTAATAATTGGACAGTGATTGTTCTGTCGGTGATTTACGGTCAGTCCTTTAATAATTGGACAGTGGTTATTCTGTAGGTGATTTACGATCAGTCCTTTAATAATTGGACAGTGATTGTTCTGTAGGTGATTTACGGTCAGTCCTTTAATAATTGGACAGTGATTGTTCCGTCGGTGATTTACGGTCAGTCTTTTAATAATTGGATAGTGATTGTTCTGTCGGTGATTTACGCTCATTCCTTTAATAATTGGACAGTGATTGTTCTGTAGGTGATTTACAGTCATTCATTTAATAATTGGACAGTGATTGTTCTGCAGGTGACTTACGGTCATTCCTTTAATAATTGGACAGTGATTGTTCTGTAGGTGATTTACGGTCAGTCCTTTAATAATTGGACAGTGATTGTTCTGTAGGTAATTTACGGTCAGTTCTTTAATAATTGGAGTGTGATTGTTCTGTCGGTGATTTACGGTCAGTCCTTTAATAATTGGATAGTGATTGTTCTGCAGGTGATTTACAGTCAGTCCTTTAATAATTGGATAGTGATTGTTCTGTCGGTGATTTACAGACAGTCCTTTAATAATTGGACAGTGATTGTTCTGTCGGTGATTTACAGACAGTCGTTTAATAAGTGGACAGTGATTGTTCTGTAGGTGATTTACGGTCAGTCCTTTAATAATTGGACAGTGATTGTTCTGCAGGTGATTTACTGTCAGTCCTTCAATAATTGGACAGTGATTGTTCTGTAGGTGATTTACAGTCAGTTCTTTAATAATTGGACAGTGATTGTTCTGTAGGTGATTTACGGTCAGTCCTTTAATAATTGGACAGTGATTGTTCTGTAGGTGATTTACGGTCAGTCCTTTAATAATTGGACAGTGATTGTTCTGTAGGTGATTTACGGTCAGTTCTTTAATAATTGGACAGTGATTGTTCTGTAGGTGATTTACGGTCAGTTCTTTAATAATTGGACAGTGATTGTTCTGCAGGTGATTTACGGTCAGTCCTTTAATAATTGGACAGTGATTGTTCTGTAGGTGATTTACGGTCAGTCCTTTAATAATTGGACAGTGATTGTTCTGTAGGTGATTTACGGTCAGTCCTTTAATAATTGGACAGTGATTGTTCTGTCGGTGATTTACAGACAGTCCTTTAATAATTGGACAGTGATTGTTCTGTAGGTGATTTAAGGTCAGTCCTTTAATAATTGGACAGTGATTGTTCTGTAGGTGATTTACGGTCAGTTCTTTAATAATTGGACAGTGATTGTTCTGTCGGTGATTTACAGACAGTCCTTTAATAATTGGACAGTGATTGTTCTGTAGGTGATTTACGGTCATTCCTTTAATAATTGGACAGTGATTGTTCTGTAGGTGATTTACGGTCAGTTCTTTAATAATTTGACAGTGATTGTTCTGTAGGTGATTTACGGTCAGTTCTTTAATAATTTGACAGTGATTGTTCTGTAGGTGATTTACGGTCAGTCCTTTAATAATTGGACAGTGATTGTTCTGTCGCCGATTTACGGTCAGTGCTTTAATAATTGGACAGTGATTGTTCTGTAGGTGATTTACGGTCAGTCATTTAATAATTGGACAGTGATTGTTCTGTAGGTGATTTACGGTCAGTCTTTTAATAATTGGACAGTGATTGTTCTGTAGGTGATTTACGGTCAGTCCTTTAATAATTGGACAGTGATTGTTCTGTAGGTGATTTACGGTCAGTCCTTTAATAATTGTATAGTGATTGTTCTGTCGGTGATTTACAGTCAGTCCATTAATAATTGGACAGTGATTGTTCTGTAGGTGATTTACGGTCAGTCCTTTAATAATTGTATAGTGATTGTTCTGTCGGTGATTTACAGTCAGTCCTTTAATATTTGGACAGTGATTGTTCTGTCGCCGATTTACGGTCAGTTCTTTAATAATTGGACAGTGATTGTTCTGTAGGTGATTTACGTTCAGTCCTTTAATAATAGGACAGTGATTGTTCTGTAGGTGATTTACGGTCAGTCCTTTAATAATTGGACAGTGATTGTTCTGTAGGTGATTTACGGTCAGTCCTTTAATAATTGGACAGTGATTGTTCTGTCGGTGATTTACGGTCAGTCCTTTAATAATTGGACAGTGATTGTTCTGTAGGTGATTTACGGTCAGTCCTTTAATAATTGGACAGTGATTGTTCTGTAGGTGATTTACGGTCAGTCCTTTAATAATTGGACAGTGATTGTTTTGTAGGTGATTTACGGTCAGTTCTTTAATAATTGGACAGTGATTGTTCTGTAGGTGATTTACGGTCGGACCTTTAATAATTGAACAGTGATTGTTCTGTCGGTGATTTACGGTCAGTCCTTTAATAATTGGACAGTGATTGTTCTGTAGGTGATTTATGGTCAGTCCGTTAATAATTGGACAGTGATTGTTCTTCAGGTGATATACGGTCTGTCCTTTAATAATTGGACAGTGATTGTTCTGTCGGTGATTTACGGTCAGTCCTTTAATAATTGGACAGTGGTTGTTCTGTAGGTGATTTACGATCAGTCCTTTAATAATTGGACAGTGATTGTTCTGTAGGTGATTTACGGTCAGTCCTTTAATAATTGGACAGTGATTGTTCCGTCGCTGATTTACGGTCAGTCTTTTAATAATTGGATAGTGATTGTTCTGTCGGTGATTTACGCTCATTCCTTTAATAATTGGACAGTGATTGTTCTGTAGGTGATTTACGGTCATTCATTTAATAATTGGACAGTGATTGTTCTGCAGGTGACTTACGGTCATTCCTTTAATAATTGGACAGTGATTGTTCTGTAGGTGATTTACGGTCAGTCCTTTAATAATTGGACAGTGATTGTTCTGTAGGTAATTTACGGTCAGTTCTTTAATAATTGGAGTGTGATTGTTCTGTCGGTGATTTACGGTCAGTCCTTTAATAATTGGATAGTGATTGTTCTGCAGGTGATTTACAGTCAGTCCTTTAATAATTGGATAGTGATTGTTCTGTCGGTGATTTACAGACAGTCCTTTAATAATTGGACAGTGATTGTTCTGTCGGTGATTTACAGACAGTCGTTTAATAAGTGGACAGTGATTGTTCTGTAGGTGATTTACGGTCAGTCCTTTAATAATTGGACAGTGATTGTTCTGCAGGTGATTTACTGTCAGTCCTTCAATAATTGGACAGTGATTGTTCTGTAGGTGATTTACAGTCAGTTCTTTAATAATTGGACAGTGATTGTTCTGTCGGTTATTTACGGTCAGTCCTTTAATAATTGGACAGTGATTGTTCTGTAGGTGATTTACGGTCAGTCCTTTAATAATTGGACAGTGATTGTTCTGTAGGTGATTTACGGTCAGTTCTTTAATAATTGGACAGTGATTGTTCTGTAGGTGATTTACGGTAAGTCCTTTAATAATTGGACAGAGTTGTTCTGTAGGTGATTTACGGTCAGTCCTTTAATAATTGGACAGTGATTGTTCTGCAGGTGATTTACGGTCAGTCCTTTAATAATTGGACAGTGATTGTTCTGTAGGTGATTTACGGTCAGTCCTTTAATAATTGGACAGTGATTGTTCTGTCGGTGATTTAAGGTCAGTCCTTTAATAATTGGACAGTGATTGTTCTGTAAGTGATTTACGGTCAGTCCTTTAATAATTGGACAGTGATTGTTCTGTCGCCGATTTAAGGTCAGTGCTTTAATAATTGGACAGTGATTGTTCTGTAGGTGATTTACGGTCAGTCCTTTAATAATTGGACAGTGATTATTCTGTAGGTGATTTACGGTCAGTCCTTTAATAATTGGACAGTGATTGTTCTGTAGGTGATTTACGGTAAGTCCTTTAATAATTGGACAGTGATTGTTCTGTAGGTGATTTACGGTCAGTTCTTTAATAATTGGACAGTGATTGTTCTGTAGGTGATTTACGGTCAGTCCTTTAATAATTGGACAGTGATTGTTCTGCTGGTGATTTACAGTCAGTCCTTTAATAATTGGACAGTGATTGTTCTGTAGGTGATTTACGGTAAGTCCTTTAATAATTGGACAGTGATTGTTCTTTCAGTGATTTACGGTCAGTCCTTTAATAATTGGACAGTGATTGTTCTGTAGGTGATTTACCGTCAGTTCTTTAATAATTGGACAGTGATTGTTCTGTAGGTGATTTACGGTAAGTCCTTTAATAATTAGACAGTGATTGTTCTGTAGGTGATTTACGGTCAGTCCTTTAATAATTGGACAGTGATTGTTCTGTAGGTGATTTACGGTCAGTCCTTTAATAATTGGACAGTGATTGTTCTGTAGGTGATTTACGGTCAGTCCTTTAATAATTGGACAGTGATTGTTCTGTCGGTCGTTTACAGACAGTCCTTTAATAATTGGACAGTGATTGTTCTGTAGGTGATTTACGGTCAGTCCTTCAATAATTGGACAGTGATTGTTCTGTAGGTGATTTACGGTCAGTTCTTTAATAATTGGACAGTGATTGTTCTGTAGGTGATTTACGGTCAGTCCTTTAATAATTGGACAGTGATTGTTCTGTCGCCGATTTACGGTCAGTGCTTTAATAATTGGACAGTCATTGTTCTGTAGGTGATTTACGGTCAGTCCTTTAATAATTGGACAGTGATTGTTCTGTAGGTGATTTACGGTCAGTCCTTTAATAATTGGACAGTGATTGTTCTGTAGGTGATTTACGGTCAGTCCTTTAATAATTGTATAGTGATTGTTCTGTCGGTGATTTACAGTCAGTCCTTTAATAATTGGACAGTGATTGTTCTGTAGGTGATTTACGGTCAGTCCTTTAATAATTGTATAGTGATTGTTCTGTCGGTGATTTACAGTCAGTCCTTTAATAATTGGACAGTGATTGTTCTGTCGGTGATTTACAGTCAGTCCTTTAATAATTGGACAGTGATTGTTCTGTCGCCGAATTACGGTCAGTGCTTTAATAATTGGACAGTGATTGTTCTGTAGGTGATTTACGTTCAATCCATTATTGTTTGGATTTGCATTTCTCTGATGAAGAATTGTGAACAGTCCCTTATCATTTAAATGCTCGAATAATTCTCCCTTGGCAGTTTTTTGTTTAAGTGAGGATTTTCCTAATGTTGCTTTGTAGACAATCCCTCATAACCTGTGATGGAAAATTCTCTTGAGTTTCTTTATGTACAGTCCCTTATTTGTGGTGACGTGATTTCCATTTCTCTGATTTGAGGAATCTCTTTGAGCCACAGGTACACAGATGTAAATCTATTTCTGTATCTGTGTGTCCATTATTCAGCTTCATAAAGAATGAGTTTGGAATAAGTTCTCATTTTGTGATACTTTATCTATATAAAGCAGTTATTTTTTGAGAAGCAGGAACTTGTCTCCCACTGCAGGGAATTGAATTTTCATTATTGACCATGACCCATGCAGTTAAACAGGTCAGTTTACCTGTCTCATTGTCACCAATGTCTCAGGGTTGTCCAATCAGACAGTTTGATGTTTGAAGTGACAGGGATTGCATTATTTGTTTGTTCTGTCTGTCCCTCCTTCATATTTCTATTTTAATATACCGTGTTCTATTGATACTGCTGTGTTTATCTGACTGTCAGTAATATGATGTTGTCAGGTGAGAGTCTCAGAGCAGGAATCCTTTGTTTGCAAATCAGGTGTCCAATGAACTGATCAGTGACTGCTCCACGACAACCTAAAATCATCCTTTCTCACAGAAAATGTGGTCAGATTTTACAGTTAAATGGATTGAAAATGAATTCTACCTTATTAATGTAATAGCGTGATGGAGTTATTCCGCTCAGAAACAGGCCTTTCAGCCCATCGTGTCTGTGCCGGCCATCCAGCACCTATATGTTGTAATCCCATTTTCCAGCACTTTTCCTGTAGCCTTGTATACTATGGCATTTCAAGTGTTCATCTAAATACTTCTTAAATGTTGAGTGTTCCTATCTCAACCACCTCTTCAGGCAGTGTGTTCCAGATTCCAACCACCCGCTTGGTGAAAACATTTTGCCTCAAATCTCCTCTGTATCTCCTGCCCCTAACCTTAAATCGATATCCCCTGGTTGACACCTTATTGACACCTCCGCAATGGGAAAATGTTTCTTCCAATCTATCCTATCAAAGCCCCTCATAATTTTGTATACCTCAATCATGTCCCACCTCAGACTTCTCTGCTGGAAGGAAAACAACCCTTGCCTTTTCAGTCTCTCTTCATAGCTGAAATGTTCCAGCCCAGGCAACATTCTGGTGAATCTCCTCTGCACCTTCTGTTGTGCAATCACATCCTTCCTATAGTGTGTTGACCAGAACCGTACACAGTACTCCAGCTGTGGCTTACCCAGAGTTTTATGCAGCTTCATTATAGCATCCCTGCTCTAATATTTTATGCCTCAGCTAATAATGGCAAGTATCCCAGAAGCCTTCCTAACCATCGTATCTACCTGTGCTGTTGCCTTCAGTAATATATGGACAAGTACGCCCCACTCCCTCTGACCCTCTGTACTTTCTAGGGTCCTACCATCCATTGTATATTCCCTGGCCTTATTAGTCCTCCCAAAATGCATCACCTCACACTTCTCAGGATTAAATTCAATTTGCCACTGCTCTGCCCATCTTACCAGCCCATCTATATCATCCTGTAATCTAAGGATTTCCTCCTTACTATTTACAACACCATCATTTTTTGTGTCATCTGAGAACTTACTGATCATACCACCTATCTTCAGGTCTAAATCATTAATGTACACTACAAACAGCAAGGGTCCCAGCATCGATCCCTGTGGTACACCACTGGTCACAGACTTCCATTCGCAAAATCAACCCTCGACCATCACCCTCTGCCTCCTGCCACTAAGCCAATTTTGGATCCAATTTGAAATTCTAGTAAACAAGTGAGTGAATGTTTCTGAACAGTCTACAACTGTGTAAATATTTATCGCATGTTATCACTGTTTCTCTCTGGCTGTCTGAGCATTCAGCTGCTTTGTTCTGAGCTCTTAACCTCAGTCAGTTTGTCTGTGTTGGGTTAGGTGCTCGTTCAGCACCAGTCAGGAATGGAGCCTGAGATCTTCCTCTGTGCGGTACGCAGTACCATACTCTGTGAGATTCGTTGACTCTGCACAGACTGGGATCTTCCTGTGCTCTGTGTATGCATCTCAGCACCTGACTGGCTGAGATCAGTTCACTCTGCAAAGGCCAGGAATGGAGCCTGGGATCTTTCTGTGCTCTGTATGGAATTCAGTACCAGACTGGGTACATATCTTTAATTATATCTATCCAATTCCCGCCTCTCTCCCCTGCAGCCGGTCTGGGTGTACCTGAGTGAGCAGATTGATCTTCCCCATTCCGATATCTCACACACTGGGGGAACAGACAGGTGTTTCTGTGGCCGCAAATGAGACTCCAGGATTGTATGTTGCCTCCCTGGTGCTAGGGTCAAGGATGTCTCAGAGCGGCTGCTGGACATTCTGAAGGGAGAGGGTGAATAGTCAGAGATCGTGGTACACATTGGTACCAACGACATAGGTAGAAATAGGGATGAGGTCCTGCAACAAGAATTTAGGGTGCGAGGAAGCAGATTAAAAAGGAGGACCTCTGAGGTTGCAATCTCTGGATTCCTCCTGGTGCCACGTGCTAATGACTTTAGAAATAGGAGGATAGAGCAGATGAATGTGTTGCTGAGGAGATCGTGCAGGAGGGAGGGCTTCAGTTTCCTGGATCATTGGGTATATTTTTGGCAAAAGTGGGACTTGTCCAAGTTGGACAGGTTGCACCTGAACTGGAATGGGACAAGCATCCTTGTTTGGAGGTTTGTTCGTTCTTTATTGGGGGGTTGGGGGTTGGGGGTAGGGGGTTAAACTAATCGGCAGGGGGTTGGGATACAGAGTGGAGGTACAGTAGAGGGTAATGTGGAACAGAACGTGAGTCTGCTGGAAGGCAGAGCAAATATAGACCTGGTAAGGCAGAAGAGAAAAATGCAAGGTTGGATTGTAACTATTTCAAAAACAGGAGTCTCATTAGTAAGGTAGATAAATTGAGGTTGTTGATTAGCACATGGCATTATGATATTGCTATCACAGAGACATGGTTGTGGGCGGGGCAGGACTGGCAGCTCAATATTCCAGGGTATAGAATCTTCAAGTGTGACAGGAGAGGGGGTAAAAGTGGAGGTGGCATTGCACTGTTGATCAATGAGTCATTTACTGCAGTAAGAAGGGATGATATCTTAGAAGGTTCCTTAAATGAGGCCATATGGGTGGAACTTAAAAACATAAAGGGGGCAATCACCTGGCTGGGAGTGTACTACAGGCTGCCAAACAGTCAGAGAGAGATAGAGGAGCAGATATATAGGCAAATCTCAGGGGTGTAAAAATAATAGGGTAGTATTAGTAGGGGATTTCAAATTCCCCGATATCAACTGGGATCGTCTTAGTGCAAAAGGCTTAAAGGGGAATGAATTCTTAAAATGCATACAGGAGAGCTTTTTGAGCCAGTACATCAGACGTCCGACAAGAGAAGGGGCAGTACTGGACCTAACACTAGGGAATGAAACTGGACAAGTGGGAGAAGTGTCAGTGAGGGAGCATTTCGGTGCTAGTGACCATAACGCTAAGATTTAAGGTAGTTATGGATAAGGACAAAGACAGACCGAAACTAATAGGACTGAATTGGGGGAAGGCCGATTTTAAAATGATAAAACAGGATGGGGCCAAAGTGGACGGTGAGCAGCTACTTGTAGGAAAGTCCATATCAGATCAATGGGCGTCATTCAAAGAGAAAATAGTGTGAGTTCAGAGCCAACATGCACCCGTTAAGGTGATGGGGAGGACTAACAGGTCCAGGGAACACTGGATGTCAAGAGATACAGAGGATTGGATCAGGAAAAAAAGGAAGCTTATTGCAGATTCAGAGTGCTGACAAACAGCGGAGGCACTAGAGGAGTATAGAAAGTGTAGGGGGGAACTTTAAAAAAAGTAATTAGGAGAGCGAAGAGGGGACATGAAAAAATACTGGCAGGCAAGAGAAAGGAAAATCCTAAAGCAATTTATCAGTATATCAAGGGCAAGAAGATAACCAGGGAAATATTAGGGACCATTAGGCACCAAAGTGGCAACCTGTGTGTGGAGCCGGAGGGCATAGGTGAGGTTTTAAATGATTACTTTTCATCTGTGTTCACTATGGAGAAGGATGCTGTAGGTGTAGAGATCAGGGAGGGGGATTGTGATATACTGGAACATATTAGCATTGAAAGGGAGGAAGTACTAGCAGTTTTAGTGGGCTTGAAAGTAGATAAATCCCCAGGCTCAGATGAAATGTATCCCTGGCTGTTATGTGAGGCAAGAGAGGCGATTGCAGGGGCTTTGTCACAAGTTTTCAAATCCTCTTTATCAAGAGGAAAGGTACCAGAGGACTGGAGGATATTGAATGTGGTACCATTATTTAAGAAGGGTAGCAGGGAAAAGCTAGGTATTTATAGGTCAGTAAGTCTAACATCAGTGGTAGGGAAACTATTGGAAAAAGATGCGAGGGACAGGATTATTCTCCACTTGGAGAGGCAGGGATTAATCAGGGATATTCAGCATGGCCTTTTCAGGGGGAGATCGTGTCTGACTAACTTGATTGAATTTTTCGAGGAGATGACCAGATGTGCAGATGAAGGTAAAGCAGTCGATGTAATCTACATGGACATCAGTAAGGGTTTTGATAAGGTCCCACATGGGAGATTGGTTGAGAAGGTAAGAGCCCATGGGATCCAGGGCAATTTGGCAAATTGGATCCAAAAGTGGCTTTGTGGCAGGAGGCAGAGGGTAATACGCGAGGGCTGTTATTGCGATTGGAAGCCTGTTACCAGTGGTGTAACACAGGGATCGGTGCTGGGACCCTTGCTGTTTGTAGTGTACATTAATGATTTAGATGTGAATATCGGAGGTATGATCAGTAAGTTCACAGATGATGCAAACATTACAGTGCGCAACATTATGGCTAATTGTTAAATTAGATGTTATCACTAATACACAGGTGATAATATCCCAGTTAATTGTTAAATTAGATGTCATCACTAATACACAGGGGATAATATTCCAGTTAATTGTTAAATTAGATATCATCACTAATACACAGGTGATAATATTCCAGTTAATTGTTAAATTAGATGTCATCACTAATGCACAGGTGATAATATTCCAGTTAATTGTTAAATTAGATGTCATCACTAATACACAGGTGATAATATTCCAGTTAATTGTTAAATTAGATCTCATCACTAATACACAGGTGATAATATTCCAGTTAATTGTTAAATTAGATGTCATCACTAATACACAGGTGATAATATTCCAGTTAATTGTTAAATTAAATATCATCACTAATACACAGGTGATAATATTCCAGTTAATTGTTAAATTAGATCTCATCACTAATACACAGGTGATAATATTCCAGTTAATTGTTAAATTAGATGTCATCACTAATACACAGGTGATAATATTCCAGTTAATTGTTAAATTAGATCTCATCACTAATACACAGGTGATAATATTCCAGTTAATTGTTAAATTCGATATCATCACGAATACACAGGTGATAATATTCCAGTTAATTGTTAAATTAGATCTCATCACTAATACTCAGGTGATAATATTCCAGTTAATCATTAAATTAGATGTCATCACTAATACACAGGTGATAATATACCAGTTAATTGTTAAATTAGATGTCATCACTTATACACAGGTAATATTCCGGTTAATTGTTAAATTAGATGTCATCACTAATACACAGGTGATAATATACCCGTTAATTGTTAAATTAGATGTCATCACTAATACACAGGTGATAATATTCCAGTTAATTGTTAAATTAGATGTCATCAATAATACACAGGTGATAATATTTCGGTTAATTGTCAAACTAGATATCATCACTAATACACAGGTGATAATATTCCGGTTAATTGTCAAATTAGATATCATCACTAATGCACAGGTGATAATATTCCGGTTAATTGTTAAATTAGATATCATCACTAATACACAGGTGATTATATTCCGGTTAATTGTTAGATTAGATGTCATCACTAATACACAGGTGATAATATTCCGGTTAATTGTTAAATTAGATGTCATCACAAATACACAGGTGATAATATACCAGTTAATTGTTAAATTAGATGTCATCACTAATACACAGGTGATAATATTCCAGTTAATTGTTAAATTAGATATCATCACTAATACACAGGTGATAATATTTCGGTTAATTGTTAAATTAGATGCCATCACTAATACACAGGTGATAATATTCCGGTTAATTGTTAAATTAGATGTCATCACTAATACACAGGGGATAATATACCAGTTAATTGTTAAATTAGATGTCATCACTAATACACAGGTGATAATATTCCAGTTAATTGTTAAATTAGATGTCATCACTAATACACAGATGATAATATTCCGGTTAATTGTTATATTAGATGTCATCACTAATACACAGGGGATAATATTCCAGTTAATTGTCAAATTAGATATCATCACTAATGCACAGGTGATAATATTCCGGTTAATTGTTAAATTAGATATCATCACTAATACACAGGTGATAATATTCCGGTTAATTGTTAGATTAGATGTCATCACTAATACACAGGTGATAATATTCCGGTTAATTGTTAAATTAGATGTCATCACAAATACACAGGTGATAATATACCAGTTAATTGTTAAATTAGATGTCATCACTAATACACAGGTGATAATATTCCAGTTAATTGTTAAATTAGATATCATCACTAATACACAGGTGATAATATTCCGGTTAATTGTTAAATTAGATGTCATCACTAATACACAGGTGATAATATTCCGGTTAATTGTTAAATTAGATGTCATCACTAATACACAGGGGATAATATTCCAGTTAATTGTTAAATTAGATGTCATCACTAATACACAGGTGATAATATACCAGTTATTTGTTAAATTAGATGTCATCACTAATACACAGGTGATAATATACCAGTTAATTGTTAAATTAGATGTCATCACTAATACACAGGGGATAATATTCCAATTAATTGTTAAATTAGATGTCATCACTAATACACAGGTGATAATATACCAGTTAATTGTTAAATTAGATGTCATCACTTATACACAGGTAATAATCCGGTTAATTGTTAAATTAGATGTCATCACTAATACACAGGGGATAATATACCAGTTAATTGAGAAATTAGATGTCATCACTAATACACAGGTGATAATATTCCAGTTAATTGTTAAATTAGATATCATCACTAATACACAGATGATAATATTCCGGTTAATTGTTATATTAGATGTCATCACTAATACACAGGGGATAATATTCCAGTTAATTGTTAAATTAGATGTCATCACTAATACACAGGGGATAATATTCCAGTTAATTGTTAAATTAGATGTCATCACTAATACACAGGTGATAATATACCAGTTAATTGTTAAATTAGATGTCATCACTAATACACAGGTGATAATATACCAGTTAATTGTTAAATTAGATGTCATCACTAATACACAGGTGATAATATTCCAGTTAATTGATAAATTAAATTTCATCACTAATACACAGGTGATAATATTCCAGTTAATTGTTAAATTAAATGTCATCACTAATACACAGGTGATAATATTCCAGTTAATTGTTAAATTAGATGTCATCACTAATGCACAGGTGATAATATTCCAGTTAATTGTTAAATTAGATGTCATCACTAATACACAGGTGATAATATTCCAGTTAATTGTTAAATTAGATCTCATCACTAATACACAGGTGATAATATTCCAGTTAATTGTTAAATTAGATGTCATCACTAATACACAGGTGATAATATTCCAGTTAATTGTTAAATTAAATATCATCACTAATACACAGGTGATAATATTCCAGTTAATTGTTAAATTAGATCTCATCACTAATACACAGGTGATAATATTCCAGTTAATTGTTAAATTAGATGTCATCACTAATACACAGGTGATAATATTCCAGTTAATTGTTAAATTAGATCTCATCACTAATACACAGGTGATAATATTCCAGTTAATTGTTAAATTCGATATCATCACGAATACACAGGTGATAATATTCCAGTTAATTGTTAAATTAGATCTCATCACTAATACTCAGGTGATAATATTCCAGTTAATCATTAAATTAGATGTCATCACTAATACACAGGTGATAATATACCAGTTAATTGTTAAATTAGATGTCATCACTTATACACAGGTAATATTCCGGTTAATTGTTAAATTAGATGTCATCACTAATACACAGGTGATAATATACCCGTTAATTGTTAAATTAGATGTCATCACTAATACACAGGTGATAATATTCCAGTTAATTGTTAAATTAGATGTCATCAATAATACACAGGTGATAATATTTCGGTTAATTGTCAAACTAGATATCATCACTAATACACAGGTGATAATATTCCGGTTAATTGTCAAATTAGATATCATCACTAATGCACAGGTGATAATATTCCGGTTAATTGTTAAATTAGATATCATCACTAATACACAGGTGATTATATTCCGGTTAATTGTTAGATTAGATGTCATCACTAATACACAGGTGATAATATTCCGGTTAATTGTTAAATTAGATGTCATCACAAATACACAGGTGATAATATACCAGTTAATTGTTAAATTAGATGTCATCACTAATACACAGGTGATAATATTCCAGTTAATTGTTAAATTAGATATCATCACTAATACACAGGTGATAATATTTCGGTTAATTGTTAAATTAGATGCCATCACTAATACACAGGTGATAATATTCCGGTTAATTGTTAAATTAGATGTCATCACTAATACACAGGGGATAATATACCAGTTAATTGTTAAATTAGATGTCATCACTAATACACAGGTGATAATATTCCAGTTAATTGTTAAATTAGATGTCATCACTAATACACAGATGATAATATTCCGGTTAATTGTTATATTAGATGTCATCACTAATACACAGGGGATAATATTCCAGTTAATTGTCAAATTAGATATCATCACTAATGCACAGGTGATAATATTCCGGTTAATTGTTAAATTAGATATCATCACTAATACACAGGTGATAATATTCCGGTTAATTGTTAGATTAGATGTCATCACTAATACACAGGTGATAATATTCCGGTTAATTGTTAAATTAGATGTCATCACAAATACACAGGTGATAATATACCAGTTAATTGTTAAATTAGATGTCATCACTAATACACAGGTGATAATATTCCAGTTAATTGTTAAATTAGATATCATCACTAATACACAGGTGATAATATTCCGGTTAATTGTTAAATTAGATGTCATCACTAATACACAGGTGATAATATTCCGGTTAATTGTTAAATTAGATGTCATCACTAATACACAGGGGATAATATTCCAGTTAATTGTTAAATTAGATGTCATCACTAATACACAGGTGATAATATACCAGTTATTTGTTAAATTAGATGTCATCACTAATACACAGGTGATAATATACCAGTTAATTGTTAAATTAGATGTCATCACTAATACACAGGGGATAATATTCCAATTAATTGTTAAATTAGATGTCATCACTAATACACAGGTGATAATATACCAGTTAATTGTTAAATTAGATGTCATCACTTATACACAGGTAATAATCCGGTTAATTGTTAAATTAGATGTCATCACTAATACACAGGGGATAATATACCAGTTAATTGAGAAATTAGATGTCATCACTAATACACAGGTGATAATATTCCAGTTAATTGTTAAATTAGATATCATCACTAATACACAGATGATAATATTCCGGTTAATTGTTATATTAGATGTCATCACTAATACACAGGGGATAATATTCCAGTTAATTGTTAAATTAGATGTCATCACTAATACACAGGGGATAATATTCCAGTTAATTGTTAAATTAGATGTCATCACTAATACACAGGTGATAATATACCAGTTAATTGTTAAATTAGATGTCATCACTAATACACAGGTGATAATATACCAGTTAATTGTTAAATTAGATGTCATCACTAATACACAGGTGATAATATTCCAGTTAATTGATAAATTAAATTTCATCACTAATACACAGGTGATAATATTCCAGTTAATTGTTAAATTAAATGTCATCACTAATACACAGGTGATAATATTCCAGTTAATTGTTAAATTAGATGTCATCAGTAATACACAGGTGATAATATTCCAGTTAATTGTTAAATTAGATATCATCACTAATACACAGGTGATAATATTCCAGTTAATTGTTAAATTAGATATCATCACTAATACACAGGTGATAATATTCCGGTTAATTGTTAAATTAGATGTCATCACTAATACACAGGTGATAATATTCCAGTTAATTGTTAAATTAGATATCATCACTAATACACAGGTGATAATATTCCAGTTAATTGTTAAATTAGATATCATCACTAATACACAGGTGATAATATTCCAGTTAATTGTTAAATTAGATATCATCACTAATACACAGGTGATAATATTCCGGTTAATTGTTAAATTAGATGTCATCACTAATACACAGGTGATAATATACCAGTTAATTGTTAAATTAGATGTCATCAATAATACACAGGTGATAATATTTCGGTTAATTGTCAAACTAGATATCATCACTAATACACAGGTGATAATATTCCGGTTAATTGTTAAATTAGATATCATCACTAATACACAGGTGATAATATTCCGGTTAATTGTTAAATTAGATGTCATCACTAATACACAGGTTATAATATACCAGTTAATTGTTAAATTAGATGTCATCACTAATACACAGGTGATAATATTCCAGTTAATTGTTAAATTAGATATCATCACTAATACACAGGTGATAATATTCCGGTTAATTGTTAAATTAGATGTCATCACTAATACACAGGTGATAATATTCCGGTTAATTGTTAAATTAGATGTCATCACTAATACACAGGGGATAATATTCCAGTTAATTGTTAAATTAGATGTCATCACTAATACACAGGTGATAATATACCAGTTATTTGTTAAATTAGATGTCATCACTAATACACAGGTGATAATATACCAGTTAATTATTAAATTAGATGTCATCACTAATACACAGGGGATAATATTCCAGTTAATTGTTAAATTAGATGTCATCACTAATAGACAGGGGATAATATTCCAGTTAATTGTTAAATTAGATATCATCACTAATACACAGGTGATAATATTCCAGTTAATTGTTAAGTTAGATGTCATCACTAATACACAGGTGATAATATTCCAGTTAATTGTTAAGTTAGATGTCATCACTAATACACAGGTGACAATATTCCAGTTAATAGTTAAATTAGATATCATCACTAATACACAGGTGATAATATTCCAGTTAATTGTTAAATTAGATGTCATCACTAATACACAGGGGATAATATTCCAGTTAATTGTTAAATTAGATATCATCACTTATACACAGGGGATAATCTGGTTAATTGTTAAATTAGATATCATCACTAATACACAGGGGATAATCCGGTCAATTGTTAAATTAGATATCATCACTAATACACAGGTGATAATATTCCAGTTAATTGTTAAATTAGATGTCATCACTAATACACAGGTGATAATATTCCAGTTAATTGTTAAATTAGATGTCATTACGAATACACAGGGGATAATCCGGTTAATTGTTAAATTAGATATCATCACGAATACACAGGTGATAATATTCCAGTTAATTGTTAAATTAGATATCATCACTAATACACAGGTGATAATATTCCAGTTATTTGTTAAATTAGATATCATCACTAATAGGCAGGGGATAATATTCCAGTTAATTGTTAAATTTGATGTCATCACTAATACACAGGGGATAATCCGGTTAATTGTTAAATTAGATATCATCACGAATACACAGGTGATAATATTCCAGTTAATTGTTAAATTAGATATCATCACTAATACACAGGTGATAATATTCCAGTTAATTGTTAAATTAGATATCATCACTAATAGACAGGGGATAATATTCCAGTTAATTGTTAAATTAGATATCATCACTAATAGGCAGGGGATAATATTCCAGTTAATTGTTAAATTAGATGTCATCACTAATACACAGGGGATAATATTCCAGTTAATTGTTAAATTAGATATCATCACTAATACACAGGGGATAATATTCCAGTTAATTGTTAAATTAGATATCATCACTAATACACAGGTGATAATATTCCAGTTAATTGTTAAATTAGATATCATCACTAATACACAGGTGATAATATTCCAGTTAATTGTTAAATTAGATGTCATCACTAATACACAGGTGATAATATCCCAGTTAATTGTTAAATTAGATATCATCACTAATATTCAGGTGATAATATTCCAGTTAATTGTTAAATTGGATGTCAACACTAATACACAGGTGATAATATTCCAGTTAATTGTTAAATTAGATATCATCACTAATACACAGTTGATAATATTCCAGTTAATTGTTAAATTAGATATCATCACTAATACACAGGGGATAATATTCCAGTTAATTGTTAAATTAGATGTCATCACTCATACACAGGTGATAATATTCCAGTTAATTGTTAAATTAGATTTCATCACTAATACACAGGTGATAATATTCCAGTTAATTGTTAAATTAGATATCATCACTAATACACAGGGGATAATATTCCAGTTAATTGTTAAATTAGATGTCATCACTCATACACAGGGATAATATTCCAGTTAATTGTTGAATTAGATATCATCACTAATACACAGGTGATAATATTCCAGTTAATTGTTAAATTAGATATCATCATTAATACACAGGTGATAATATTCCAGTTAATTGTTAAATTAGATATCATCACTAATACACAGGTGATAATATTCCAGTTAATTGTTAAATTAGATATCATCACTAATACACAGGTGATAATATTCCAGTTAATTGTTAAATTAGATATCATCACTAATAGACAGGGGATAATATTCCAGTTAATTGTTAAATTAGATATCATCACTAATAGACAGGGGATAATATTCCAGTTAATTGTTAAATTAGATATCATCATTAATACACAGGTGATAATATTCCAGTTAATTGTTAAATTAGATATCATCACTAATACACAGGTGATAATATCCCAGTTAATTGTTAAATTAGATATCATCACTAATACTCAGGTGATAATATTCCAGTTAATTGTTAAATTGGATGTCAACACTAATACACAGGTGATAATATTCCAGTTAATTGTTAAATTAGATATCATCACTAATACACAGGTGATAATATTCCAGTTAATTGTTAAATTAGATATCATCACTAATACACAGGGGATAATATTCCAGTTAATTGTTAAATTAGATGTCATCACTCATACACAGGGATAATATTCCAGTTAATTGTTCAATTAGATATCATCACTAATACACAGGTGATAATATTCCAGTTAATTGTTAAATTAGATGTCATCACTAATACACAGGTGATAATCCAGTTAATTGTTAAATTAGATGTCATCACTAATACACAGGTGATAATATTCCAGTTAATTGTTAAATTAGATATCATCACTAATACACAGGTGATAATATTAAAGTTAATTGTTAAATTAGATGTCATTACGAATACACAGGGGATAATCCGGTTAATTGTTAAATTAGATATCATCACGAATACACAGGTGATAATATTCCAGTTAATTGTTAAATTAGATATCATCACTCATACACAGGTGATAATATTCCAGTTAATTGTTAAATTAGATATCATCACTAATACACAGGTGATAATATTCCAGTTATTTGTTAAATTAGATATCATCACTAATACACAGGTGATAATATTCCAGTTAATTGTTAAATTAGATATCATCACTAATAGGCAGGGGATAATATTCCAGTTAATTGTTAAATTAGATGTCATCACTAATACACAGGGGATAATATTCCAGTTAATTGTTAAATTAGATATCATCACTAATACACAGGTGATAATATTCCAGTTAATTGTTAATTTAGATGTCATCACTAATACACAGGTGATAATATTCCAGTTAACTGTTAAATTAGATGTCATCACTAATACAGAGGTGATAATATTCCAGTTAATTGTTAAATTAGATATCATCACTAATAGACAGGGGATAATATTCCAGTTAATTGTTAAATTAGATATCATCACTAATACACAGGTGATAATATTCCAGTTAATTGTTAAATTAGATATCATCACTAATACACAGGTGATAATATTCCAGTTAATTGTTAAATTAGATGTCATCACTAATACACAGGTGATAATATCCCAGTTAATTGTTAAATTGGATGTCAACACTAATATTCAGGTGATAATATTCCAGTTAATTGTTAAATTAGATGTCATCACTAATAGACAGGGGATAATATTCCAGTTAATTGTTAAATTGGATGTCAACACTAATACACAGGTGATAATATTCCAGTTAATTGTTAAATTGGATATCATCACTAATATTCAGGTGATAATATTCCAGTTAATTGTTAAATTGGATGTCAACACTAATACACAGGTGGTAATATTCCAGTTAATTGTTAAATTAGATATCATCACTAATACACAGGTGATAATATTCCAGTTAATTGTTAAATTAGATATCATCACTAATACACAGGTGATAATATTCCAGTTAATTGTTAAATTAGATGTCATCACTAATAGACAGGGGATAATATTCCAGTTAATTGTTAAATTAGATGTCATCACTAATACACAGGGGATACTTCGGTTAATTGTTAAATTAGATATCATCACTAATACACAGGTGATAATATTCCAGTTAATTGTTAAATTAGATGTCATCACTAATACACAGGTGATAATATTCCAGTTAATTGCTAAATTAGATATCATCACTAATACACAGGTGATAATATTCCAGTTAATTGTTAAATTAGATATCATTACTAATACACAGGTAATAATATTCCAGTTAATTGTTCAATTAGATGTCATCACTAATACACAGGTGATAATATTCCAGTTAATTGTTAAATTAGATATCATCACTCATACACAGGTGATAATATTCCAGTTAATTGTTAAATTAGATATCATCACTAATACACAGGGGATAATATTCCAGTTAATTGTTAAATTAGATGTCATCACTAATAGACAGGGGATAATATTCCAGTTAATTGTTAAATTAGATATCATCACTAATACACAGGTGATAATATTCCAGTTAATTGTTAAGTTAGATGTCATCACTAATACACAGGTGATAATATTCCAGTTAATTGTTAAATTAGATGTCATCACTAATACACAGGTGATAATATTCCAGTTAATTGTTAAGTTAGATATCATCACTAATACACAGGTGATAATATTCCAGTTAATTGTTAAATTAGATCTCATCACTAATACACAGGTGATAATATTCCAGTTAATTGTTAAATTAGATGTCATCACTAATACACAGGTGATAATATTCCAGTTAATTGTTAAATTAGATGTCATCACTAATACACAGGTGATAATATTCCAGTTAATTGTTAAATTAGATATCATCACTAATACACAGGTGATAATATTCCAGTTAATTGTTAAATTAGATATCATCACTAATACACAGGGGATAATATTCCAGTTAATTGTTAAATTAGATATCATCTCTAATACACAGGTGATAATATTCCAGTTAATTGTTAAATTAGATATCATCACTAATAGACAGGGGATAATATTCCAGTTAATTGTTAAATTAGATATCATCACTAATACACAGGGGATAATATTCCAGTTAATTGTTAAATTAGATATCATCACTAATACACAGGTGATAATATTCCAGTTAATTGTTAAATTAGATGTCATCACTAATACACAGGTGATAATATTCCAGTTAATTGTTAAATTAGATGTCATCACTAATACACAGGTGATAATATTCCAGTTAATTGTTAAATTAGATATCATCACTAATACACAGGTGATAATATTCCAGTTAATTGTTAAATTAGATATCATCACTAATACACAGGGGATAATATTCCAGTTAATTGTTAAATTAGATATCATCACTAATACACAGGTGATAATATTCCAGTTAATTGTTAAATTAGATGTCATCACTAATACACAGGTGATAATATTCCAGTTAATTGTTAAATTAGATATCATCACTAATAGACAGGGGATAATATTCCAGTTAATTGTTAAATTAGATATCATCACGAATACACAGGTGATAATATTCCAGTTAATTGTTAAATTAGATGTCATCACTAATACACAGGTGATAATATTCCAGTTAATTGTTAAATTAGATGTCATCACTAATACACAGGTGATAATATTCCAGTTAATTGTTAAATTAGATATCATCACTTATACACAGGGGATAATCTGGTTAATTGTTAAATTAGATATCATCACTAATACACAGGGGATAATCCGGTCAATTGTTAAATTAGATATCATCACTAATACACAGGTGATAATATTCCAGTTAATTGTTAAATTAGATGTCATCACTAATACACAGGTGATAATATTCCAGTTAATTGTTAAATTAGATGTCATCACTAATACACAGGGGATAATCCGGTTAATTGTTAAATTAGATATCATCACTAATACACAGGTGATAATATTCCAGTTAATTGTTAAATTAGATGTCATTACGAATACACAGGGGATAATCCGGTTCATTGTTAAATTAGATATCATCACTAATACACAGGTGATAATATTCCAGTTAATTGTTAAATTAGATGTCATTACGAATACACAGGGGATAATCCGGTTAATTGTTAAATTAGATATCATCACGAATACACAGGGGATAATATTCCAGTTAATTGTTAAATTAGATGTCATTACGAATACACAGGTGATAATATTCCAGTTAATTGTTAAATTAGATGTCATCACTAATACACAGGTGATAATATTCCAGTTAATTGTTAAATTAGATGTCATCACTAATACACAGGTGATAATATTCCAGTTAATTGTTAAATTAGATGTCATCACTCATACACAGGTGATAATATTCCAGTTAATTGTTAAATTAGATGTCATCACGAATACACAGGTGATAATATTCCAGTTAATTGTTAAATTAGATGTCATCACTAATACACAGGTGATAATATTCCAGTTAATTGTTAAATTAGATATCATCACGAATACACAGGTGATAATCCAGTTAATTGTTAAATTAGATATCATCACTAATACACAGGTGATAATATTCCAGTTAATTGTTAAATTAGATGTCATCACTAATACACAGGTGATAATATCCCAGTTAATTGTTAAATTAGATATCAACACTAATACACAGGTGATAATATTCCAGTTAATTGTTAAATTAGATTTCATCACTAATACACAGGTGATAATATTCCAGTTAATTGTTCAATTAGATATCATCACTAATACACAGGTGATAATATTCCAGTTAATTGTTAAATTAGATATCATCATTAATACACAGGTGATAATATTCCAGTTAATTGTTAAATTAGATATCATGACTAATACACAGGTGATAATATTCCAGTTAATTGTTAAATTAGATATCATCACTAATACACAGGTGATAATATTCCAGTTAATTGTTAAATTAGATATCTTCACTAATAGACAGGGGATAATATTCCAGTTAATTGTTAAATTAGATATCATCACTAATAGACAGGTGGCACAGTGGCGCAGTGGTTAGCACCGCAGCCTCACAGCTCCAGGGACCCGGGTTCGATGCTGGGTACTGCCTGTGCGGAGTTTGCAAGTTCTCCCTGTGTCTGCGTGGGTTTCCTCCGGGTGCTCCGGTTTCCTCCCACATGCCAAAGACTTGCAGGTTGATAGGTTAATTGGCCATTTTAAATTGCCCCAAGTATAGGTAGGTGGTAGGGAAATACAGGGACAGGAGGGGATGTGATAGGAATATGGGATTAGTGTAGGATTAGTATAAATGGGTGGTTGATGGTCGGCACAGACTCGGTGGGCCGAAGGGCCTGTTTCAGAGCTGTATCTCTAAACTAAACTAAACTAAACTTAATTGTTAAATTAGATGTCATCACTAATACACAGGTGATAATATTCCAGTTAATTGTTAAATTAGATGTCATCACAAATACACAGGGGATAATATTCCGGTTAATTGTTAAATTAGATATCATCACTAATACACAGGTGATAATATTCCAGTTAATTGTTAAATTAGATGTCATCACTAATACACAGGTGATAATATTCCAGTTAATTGTTAAATTAGATATCATCACTAATACACCGGTGATAATATTCCAATTAATTGTTAAATTAGATGTCATCACTAATACACAGGTGATAATATTCCAGTTAATTGTTAAATTAGATGTCATCACTAATACACAGGTGATAATATTCCAGTTAATTGCTAAATTAGATATCATCACTAATACACAGGTGATAATATTCCAGTTAATTGTTAAATTAGATATCATCACTAATACACAGGTAATAATATTCCAGTTAATTGTTAAATTAGATGTCATCACTAATACACAGGTGATAATATTCCAGTTAATTGTTAAATTAGATATCATCACTCATACACAGGTGATAATATTCCAGTTAATTGTTAAATTAGATATCATCACTAATAGACAGGGGATAATATTCCAGTTAATTGTTAAATTAGATATCATCACTAATACACAGGTGATAATATTCCAGTTAATTGTTAAGTTAGATGTCATCACTAATACACAGGTGATAATATTCCAGTTAATTGTTAAATTAGATGTCATCACTAATACACAGGTGATAATATTCCAGTTAATTGTTAAGTTAGATATCATCACTAATAGACAGGGGATAATATTCCAGTTAATTGTTAAATTAGATATCATCACTAATACACAGGTGATAATATTCCAGTTAATTGTTAAATTAGATATCATCACTAATACACAGGTGATAATATTCCAGTTAATTGTTAAATTAGATGTCATCACTAATACACAGGTGATAATATTCCAGTTAATTGTTAAATTAGATATCATCACTAATACACAGGTGATAATATTCCAGTTAATTGTTAAATTAGATATCATCACTAATACACAGGGGATAATATTCCCGTTAAGTGTTAAATTAGATATCATCACTAATACACAGGTGATAATATTCCAGTTAATTGTTAAATTAGATATCATCACTAATAGACAGGGGATAATATTCCAGTTAATTGTTAAATTAGATATCATCACTAATACACAGGTGATAATATTCCAGTTAATTGTTAAATTAGATATCATCACTAATACACAGGTGATAATATTCCAGTTAATTGTTAAATTAGATGTCATCACTAATACACAGGTGATAATATTCCAGTTAATTGTTAAATTAGATATCATCACTAATAGACAGGGGATAATATTCCAGTTAATTGTTAAATTAGATATCATCACGAATACACAGGTGATAATATTCCAGTTAATTGTTAAATTAGATATCATCACTAATACACAGGTGATAATATTCCAGTTAATTGTTAAATTAGATGTCATCACTAATACACAGGGGATAATATTCCAGTTAATTGTTAAATTAGATATCATCACTTATACACAGGGGATAATCTGGTTAATTGTTAAATTAGATATCATCACTAATACACAGGGGATAATCCGGTCAATTGTTAAATTAGATATCATCACGAATACACAGGTGATAATATTCCAGTTAATTGTTAAATTAGATATCATCACTAATACACAGGTGATAATATTCCAGTTAATTGTTAAATTAGATGTCATCACTAATACACAGGTGATAATATTCCAGTTAATTGTTAAATTAGATGTCATCACTAATACACAGGTGATAATATTCCAGTTAATTGTTAAATTAGATGTCATCACTAATACACAGGGGATAATCCGGTTAATTGTTAAATTAGATATCATCACTAATGCACAGGTGATAATATTCCAGTTAATTGTTAAATTAGATGTCATCACTAATACACAGGGGATAATCCGGTTCATTGTTAAATTAGATATCATCACTAATACACAGGTGATAATATTCCAGTTAATTGTTAAATTAGATGTCATTACGAATACACAGGGGATAATCCGGTTAATTGTTAAATTAGATATCATCACGAATACACAGGTGATAATATTCCAGTTAATTGTTAAATTAGATATCATCACTCATACACAGGTGATAATCCAGTTAATTGTTAAATTAGATATCATCACTAATACACAGGTGATAATATTCCAGTTATTTGTTAAATTAGATATCATCACTAATACACAGGTGATAATATTCCAGTTAATTGTTAAATTAGATATCATCACTAATAGACAGGGGATAATATTCCAGTTAATTGTTAAATTAGATATCATCACTAATAGGCAGGGGATAATATTCCAGTTAATTGTTAAATTAGATGTCATCACTAATACACAGGGGATAATATTCCAGTTAATTGTTAAATTAGATATCATCACTAATACACAGGTGATAATATTCCAGTTAATTGTTAATTTAGATGTCATCACTAATACACAGGTGATAATATTCCAGTTAACTGTTAAATTAGATGTCATCACTAATACAGAGGTGATAATATTCCAGTTAATTGTTCAATTAGATATCATCACTAATAGACAGGGGATAATATTCCAGTTAATTGTTAAATTAGATATCATCACTAATACACAGGTGATAATATTCCAGTTAATTGTTAAATTAGATATCATCACTAATACACAGGTGATAATATTCCAGTTAATTGTTAAATTAGCTATCATCACTAATACACAGGTGATAATATTCCAGTTAATTGTTAAATTAGATATCATCACTAATACACAGGTGATAATATTCCAGTTAATTGTTAAATTAGATGTCATCACTAATACACAGGTGATAATATCCCAGTTAATTGTTAAATTAGATATCATCACTAATACTCAGGAGATAATATTCCAGTTAATTGTTAAATTAGATTTCATCACTAATACACAGGTGATAATATTCCAGTTAATTGTTAAATTAGATATCATCACTAATACACAGGGGATAATATTCCAGTTAATTGTTAAATTAGATGTCATCACTCATACACAGGGATAATATTCCAGTTAATTGTTCAATTAGATATCATCACTAATACACAGGTGATAATATTCCAGTTAATTGTTAAATTAGATATCATCACTAATAGACAGGGGATAATATTCCAGTTAATTGTTAAATTAGATATCATCATTAATACACAGGTGATAATATTCCAGTTAATTGTTAAATTAGATATCATCACTAATACACAGGTGATAATATTCCAGTTAATTGTTAAATTAGATGTCATCACTCATACACAGGTGGCACAGTGGCGCAGTGGTTAGCACCGCAGCCTCACAGCTCCAGGGACCCGGGTTCGATGCTGGGTACTGCCTGTGCGGAGTTTGCAAGTTCTCCCTGTGTCTGCGTGGGTTTCCTCCGGGTGCTCCGGTTTCCTCCCACATGCCAAAGACTTGCAGGTTGATAGGTTAATTGGCCATTATAAATTGCCCCAAGTATAGGTAGGTGGTAGGGAAATACAGGGACAGGAGGGGATGTGATAGGAATATGGGATTAGTGTAGGATTAGTATAAATGGGTGGTTGATGGTCGGCACAGACTCGGTGGGCCGAAGGGCCTGTTTCAGAGCTGTATCTCTAAACTAAACTAAACTAAACTTAATTGTTAAATTAGATGTCATCACTAATACACAGGTGATAATATTCCAGTTAATTGTTAAATTAGATGTCATCACAAATACACAGGGGATAATATTCCGGTTAATTGTTAAATTAGATATCACTAATACACAGGTGATAATATTCCAGTTAAATGTTAAAATAGATGTCTTCACTAATACACAGGTGATAATATTCCAGTTAATTGTTAAATTAGATATCATCACTAATACACAGGTGATAATATTCCAGTTAATTGTTAAATTAGATGTCATCACTAATACACAGGTGATAATATTCCAGTTAATTGTTAAATTAGATATCATCACTAATACACCGGTGATAATATTCCAATTAATTGTTAAATTAGATGTCATCACTAATACACAGGTGATAATATACCAGTTAATTGTTAAATTAGATGTCATCACGAATACACAGGTGATAATATTCCAGTTAATTGTTAAATTAGATGTCATCACTAATATACAGGTGATAATATTCCAGTTAATTGTTAAATTAGATGTCATCACTAATACACAGGTGATAATATTCCAGTTAATTGTTAAATTAGATGTCATCACTAATACACAGGTGATAATCCAGTTAATTGTTAAATTAGATATCATCACTAACACACAGGTGATTATCCAGTTAATTGTTAAATTAGATGTCATCACTAATACACAGGTGATAATATTCCAGTTAATTGTTAAATTAGATATCATCACTAATACACAGGTGATAATATTCCAGTTAATTGTTAAATTAGATGTCATCACTAATACACAGGGGTCAATATTCAAGTTAATTGTATTAGTGATGACATCTAATTTAACAATTAACTGGAATATTATCACCTGTGTATTAGTGATGACATCCAATTTAACACAGGTGATACTATTCCAGTTAATTGTTAAATTAGATGTCATCACTAATACACAGGGGATAATATTCCAGTTAATTGTTAAATTAGATGTCATCACTAATACACAGGTGATAATATTTCAGTTAATCGTTAAATTAGATGTCATCACTAATACACAGGTGATAATATTCCAGTTAATTGTTAAATTAGATGTCATCACTAATACACATGTGATAATATTCCAGTTAATTGTTAAATTAGATGTCATCACTAATACACAGGTGATAATATTCCAGTTAATCGTTAAATTAGATGTCATCACTAATACACAGGGGATAATATTCCAGTTAATCGTTAAAATAGATGTCATCACTTATACACAGGTGATAACATTCCAGTTCATTGTTAAATTAGATATCATCACAAATACACAGGTGATAATATTCCAGTTAATTGTTAAATTAGATGTCATCACTAATACACATGTGATAATATTCCAGTTAATTGTTAAATTAGATGTCATCACTAATACACAGGTGATAATATTCCAGTTAATCGTTAAATTAGATGTCATCACTAATACACAGATGATAATCCAGTTAATCTTTAAATTAGATGTTATCACTAATACACAGGTGATAATATTCCAGTTAATTGTTAAATTAGATATCATCACTAATACACAGGTGATAATATTCCAGTTAATTGTTAAATTAGATGTCATCACTAATACACAGGTGATAATATTCCAGTTAATTGTTAAATTAGATGTCATCACTAATACACAGGGGATAATATTCCAGTTAATTGTTAAATTAGATATCATCACTAATACACAGGTGATAATATTCCAGTTAATTGTTAAATTTGATGTCATCACTAATACACAGGTGATAATATTCCAGTTAATTGTTAAATTAGATGTCATCACTAATACACAGGGGATAATATTCCAGTTAATTGTTAAATTAGATATCATCACTAATACACAGGTGATAATATTCCAGTTAATCGTTAAATTAGCTATCACTAATACACAGGGGATAATATTCCAGTTAATCGTTAAATTAGATGTCATCACTTATACACAGGTGATAACATTCCAGTTCATTGTTAAATTAGATATCATCACAAATACACAGGTGATAATATTCCAGTTAATCGTTAAATTAGATGTCATCACTAATACACAGATGATAATCCAGTTAATCTTTAAATTAGATGTTATCACTAATACACAGGTGATAATATTCCAGTTAATTGTTAAATTAGATATCATCACTAATACACAGGTGATAATATTCGAGTTAATATTTAAATTAGATATCATCACTAATACACAGGTGATAATATTCCAGTTAATTGTTAAATTAGATGTCATCACTAATACACAGGTGATAATATTCCAGTTAATTGTTAAATTAGATGTCATCACTAATACACAGGGGATAATATTCCAGTTAATTGTTAAATTAGATATCATCACTAATACACAGGTGATAATATTCCAGTTAATTGTTAAATTTGATGTCATCACTAATACACAGGTGATAATATTCCAGTTAATTGTTAAATTAGATGTCATCACTAATACACAGGGGATAATATTCCAGTTAATTGTTAAATTAGATATCATCACTAATACACAGGTGATAATATTCCAGTTAATTGTTAAATTAGATATCATCACTAATACACAAGTGATAATATTCCAGTTAATTGTTAAATTAGATATCATCACTAATACACAGCTGATAATATTCCAGTTAATTGTTAAATTAGATGTCATCACTAATACACAGGTGATAATATTCCAGTTAATTGTTAAATTAGATGTCATCACTCATACACAGGTGATAATATTCCAGTTAATTGATAAATTAGATGTCATCAC
Source organism: Heterodontus francisci (assembly GCF_036365525.1). Lineage (NCBI taxonomy): Eukaryota > Metazoa > Chordata > Chondrichthyes > Heterodontiformes > Heterodontidae > Heterodontus > Heterodontus francisci. The sequence continues at coordinate 69,306,673 of NC_090398.1, read as the reverse complement.
TAATACACAGTGGATAATCCGGTTACTTGTTAAATTAGATATCATCACTAATACACAGGTGATAATACTCCAGTTAATTGTTAAATTAGATATCATCACACATACACAGGTGGCACAGTGGCGCATTGGTTAGCACCGCAGCCTCACAGCTCCAGGGACCCGGGTTCGATTCTGGGTACTGCCTGTGCGGAGTTTGCAAGTTCTCCCTGTGTCTGCGTGGATTTCCTCCGGGTGCTGCGGTTTCCTCCCACATGCCAAAGACTTGCAGGTTGATCGGTTAATTGGCCATTATAAATTGCCCCAAGCATAGGTAGGTGGTAGGGAAATACAGGGACAGGTGGGGATGTGATAGGAATATGGGATTAGTGTAGGATTAGTATAAATGGGTGGTTGATGGTCGGCACAGACTCGGTGGGCCGAAGGGCCTGTTTCAGAGCTGTATCTCTAAACTAAACTAAACTAAACTTAATTGTTAAATTAGATGTCATCACTAATACGCAGGTGATAATATTCCAGTTAATTGTTAAATTTGATGTCATCACTAATACACAGGGGATAATATTCCGGTTAATTGTTAAACTAGATATCATCACTAATACACAGGTGATAATATTCCGGTTAATTGTTAAATTAGATATCATCACCAATACACAGGTGATAATATTCCAGTTAAATGTTAAAATAGATATCATCACTAATACACAGGTGATAATGTTCCAGTTAATTGTTAAATTAGATGTCATCACTAATACACAGGTGATAATATTCCAGTTAATTGTTAAATTAGATGTCATCACTAATACACAGGGGATAATATTCCAGTTAATTGTTAAATTAGATATCATCACTAATACACAGGTGATAATATTCCAGTTAATTGTTAAATTAGATGTCATCACTAATACACAGGTGATAATATTCCAGTTAATTGTTAAATTAGATGTCATCACTAATACACAGGGGATAATATTCCAGTTAATTGTTAAATTAGATATCATCACTAATACAGAGGTGATAATATTCCAGTTAATTGTTAAATTAGATATCATCACTAATACACAGGTGATAATATTACAGTTAATTGTTAAATTAGATGTCATCACTAATACACAGGGGATAATATTCCAGTTAATTGTTAAATTAGATATCATCACTAATACACTTGATAATATTCCGGTTAATTGTTAAATTAGATATCATCACTAATACACAGGTGATAATATTACAGTTAATTGTTAAATTAGATGTCATCACTAATACACAGGGGATAATATTCCAGTTAATTGTTAAATTAGATATCATCACTAATACACAGGTGATAATATTCCAGTTAAATGTTAAAATAGATATCATCACTAATACACAGGTGATAATATTCCAGTTAATTGTTAAATTAGATGTCATCACTAATACAGAGGTGATAATATTCCAGTTAATTGTTAAATTAGATGTCATCACTAATGCACAGGTGATAATATTCCAGTTAATTGTTAAATTAGATGTCATCACTAATACACAGGTGATAATATTCCAGTTAGTTGTTAAATTAGATGTCATCACTAATACACAGGTGATAATATTCCAGTTAATTGTTAAATTAGATGTCATCACTAATACACAGGTGATAATATACCAGTTAATTGTTAAATTAGATGTCATCACGAATACACAGGTGATAATATTCCAGTTAATTGTTAAATTAGATGTCATCACTAATATACAGGTGATAATATTCCAGTTAATTGTTAAATTAGTTATCATCACTAATACACAGGTGATAATATTCCAGTTAATTGTTAAATTAGATGTCATCACTAATACACAGGTGATAATATTCCAGTTAATTGTTAAATTAGATGTCATCACTCATGCACAGGGGATAATATTCCAGTTAATTGTTAAATTAGATATCATCACTAATACAGAGGTGATAATATTCCAGTTAATTGTTAAATTAGATATCATCACTGATACACAGGTGATAATATTCCAGTTAATTGTTAAATTAGATGTCATCACAAATACACAGGTGATAATATACCAGTTAATTGTTAAAGGTGACACATGACCGCCTACGGGGTTCCGCTCCGGATTTTCTGTTAGGGTTTACTCCCTTAGCCTTGGTCTCTCCCGAGACGCCCACAAGGCAGTGGGGTTGTTGGGGCCCCTACACAGGTGTAGGATGGTGCCGGTGGGAGGAGAGGATGCAAGGGGGAGGGGTAGAGGGAGGGGGTGGGGGGGGGTGCAGGGGAAGGGGGTGCGGGGTGAAGATGGTGCGGGGGGTGCGGGCTGGGACGGGGTTGTGAGGGGGTGAGCTGAGAGGGTGGAGCAGGGAAGGGGACGGGGGTGGGGGGGGGGGTAAAGGGGGGGGAGGGGGGTGGAATCTGGTGCAGGTAATAAGCCATTTCCTCAGTGCCCACCATCGACGTCCGGAAAGCTCATCTACGTCCTTCGGGAGGTGAAGCATCATTTGGCAGACTTAGAGGTGATTACATTTGCTAAGGGTTTTTTTTTTTGCAGTGGTTTAAATAAAGGCATGCAGCATTGCCGACAGTGCGCTGCAGATGCTCTCCGAGCCATCTCCCGCGGGCGCTTTGGAAGTGGGAGAGACCAAGGCTAAGGGAGTAAACCCTAACAGAAAATCCGGAGCGGAACCCCGTAGGCGGTCATGTGTCACCTTTGGCATGTTTCCGGCAGTTCCTGCAGCCATACTGGTGCCAAACGTCGTGTCCTGCACTCCTTTGGACCCCACCAGAAAGGCCGAGAGGGGGGTTTTGACGACTGGGCAACTCTCAACCTCCATAAATTTGCCCAGGCATGCGCCATGGAGAGGTCACTCCATAGTTGCCTCACAGCGACTGAAACAACACGGAAGGCAGCAGTTACGGGTTATAAGTCCAGATAAATTGGCGTAGAAACTGGGCGCCACGGGTTGCCTTTGTCGGTGGGAGAGGTCATTGCACCTCACTGGACAGCTACCGCCCACCTCAAACCGGGCAGCCCCCGGTCAATAAGGTTCTGTCCCGCCACAGTCTGCCTGCTTCAATGGGTGCTTGGAGCTCAGGGTCATTGCCCGAAAGGTGGACTGATACACCGCACCAAACAACATGAAAAAAGGAAAGAAGGTACCAGCCCTTCGCTTTGCAAGCTGGAACGTCAGAACTATGTGTCCTGGCCTGTCGGAAGACCTTACACAAATCAACGATTCTCGGAAGACCGCCATCATTAACAACGAGCTCAGTAGACTCAATGTGGACATTGCAGCACTTCAGGAGACTCGCCTCCCCGCGAGTGGCTCTCTAGCAGAGCAAGACTACACCTTCTTCTGGCAGGGCAGGGATCCTGAAGAACCAAGACAGCATGGAGTGGGCTTCGCCATCAGAAACTCCTTGCTCAGCATGATAGAGCCTCCCTCAAATGGCTCGGAACGCATACTGTCCATCCGACTGCTCACCACCTCTGGTCCAGTACACCTACTCAGCATCTATGCTCCAACACTCTGTTCCGCACCTGAAGCTAAAGACCAGTTCTATGAACAACTCCATAACATCATTAGCAGCATCCCCAACACCGAACACCTATTCCTGCTGGGGGACTTTAATGCCAGGGTTGGGGCCGACCATGACTCATGGCCCTCCTGCCTTGGGCGCTATGGCGTTGGAAGGATGAATGAGAACGGGCAGAGACTGCTTGAGTTGTGTACCTATCATAACCTCTGCATCACCAACTCGTTCTTTCACACTAAACCCTGTCACCAGGTTTCATGGAGGCACCCAAGATCACGTCGTTGGCACCAGCTAGACCTCATTGTCACAAGGCGAGCCGCCTTAAACAGTGTTCAAATCACACGCAGCTTCCACAGTGCGGACTGCGACACCGACCACTCCCTGGTGTGCAGCAAGGTTCGACTCAGACCAAAGAAGTTGCATCATTCCAAGCAGAAGGGCCACCCGCGCATCAACACGAGCAGAATTTCTCACCCACAGCTGTTACAAAAATTTCTAAATTCACTTGTAACAGCCCTTCAAAACACTCCCACAGGGGATGCTGAGACCAAGTGGGCCCACATCAGAGACGCCATCTATGAGTCAGCTTTGACCACCTACGGCAAAAGTGCGAAGAGAAATGCAGACTGGTTTCAATCTCATAATGAAGAGCTGGAACCTGTCATAGCCGCTAAGCGCATTGCACTTTTGAACTACAAGAAAGCCCCCAGCGATTTAACATCCGCAGCACTTAAAGCAGCCAGAAGTACTGCACAAAGAACAGCTAGGCGTTGCGCAAACGACTACTGGCAACACCTATGCAGCCATATTCAGCTGGCCTCAGACATCGGAAACATCAGAGGAATGTATGATGGCATGAAGAGAGCTCTTGGGCCAACCATCAAGAAGATCACCCCCCTCAAATCTAAATCGGGGGACATAATCACTGACCAACGCAAACAGATGGACCGCTGGGTTGAGCACTACCTAGAACTGTACTCCAGGGAGAATGCTGTCACTGAGACTGCCCTCAATGCAGCCCAGCCTCTACCAGTCATGGATGAGCTGGACATACAGCCAACCAAATCGGAACTCAGTGATGCCATTGATTCCCTAGCCAGCGGAAAAGCCCCTGGGAAGGACAGCATTACCCCTGAAATAATCAAGAGTGCCAAGCCTGCTATACTCTCAGCACTACATGAACTGCTATGCCTGTGCTGGGACGAAGGAGCAGTACCCCAGGACATGCGCGATGCCAACATCATCACCCTCTATAAAAACAAAGGTGACCGCGGTGACTGCAACAAATACCGTGGAATCTCCCTGCTCAGCATAGTGGGGAAAGTCTTTGCTCGAGTCGCTCTGAACAGGCTCCAGAAGCTGGCCGAGCGCGTCTACCCTGAGGCACAGTGTGGCTTTCGTGCAGAGAGATCGACTATTGACATGCTGTTCTCCCTTCGTCAGATACAGGAGAAATGCCGTGAACAACAGATGCCCCTCTACATTGCTTTCATTGATCTCACCAAAGCCTTTGACCTCGTCAGCAGACGTGGTCTCTTCAGACTACTAGAAAAGATCGGATGTCCACCAAAGCTACTAAGTATCATCACCTCATTCCATGACAATATGAAAGGCACAATTCAACATGGTGGCTCCTCATCAGAGCCCTTTCCTATCCTGAGTGGTGTGAAACAGGGCTGTGTTCTCGCACCCACACTTTTTGGGATTTTCTTCTCCCTGCTGCTTTCACATGCGTTCAAATCCTCTGAAGAAGGAATTTTCCTCCACACAAGATCAGGGGGCAGGTTGTTCAACCTTGCCCGTCTGAGAGCGAAGTCCAAAGTACGGAAAGTCCTCATCAGAGAACTCCTCTTTGCTGACGATGCTGCTTTAACATCTCACACTGAAGAATGCCTGCAGAGTCTCATCAACAGGTTTGCGTCTGCCTGCAATGAATTTGGCCTAACCATCAGCCTCAAGAAAACGAACATCATGGGGCAGGATGTCAGAAATGCTCCATCCATCAATATTGGCGACCACGCTCTGGAAGTGGTTCAAGAGTTCACCTACCTAGGCTCAACTATCACCAGTAACCTGTCTCTAGATGCAGAAATCAACAAGCGCATGGGTAAGGCTTCCACTGCTATGTTCAGACTGGCCAAGAGAGTGTGGGAAAATGGCGCACTGACACGGAACACAAAAGTCCGAGTGTATCAGGCCTGTGTCCTCAGTACCTTGCTCTACGGCAGCGAGGCCTGGACAACGTATGAAAGCCAAGAGCGACGTCTCAATTCATTCCATCTTCGCTGCCTTCGGAGAATACTTGGCATCAGGTGGCAGGACTATATCTCCAACACAGAAGTCCTTGAAGCGGCCAACATCCCCAGCTTATACACACTACTGAGTCAGCGGCGCTTGAGATGGCTTGGCCATGTGAGCCGCATGGAAGATGGCAGGATCCCCAAAGACACATTGTACAGCGAGCTCGCCACTGGTATCAGACCCACCGGCCGTCCATGTCTCCGTTATAAAGACGTCTGCAAACGCGACATGAAATCGTGTGACATTGATCACAAGTCGTGGGAGTCAGTTGCCAGCATTCGCCAGAGCTGGCGGGCAGCCATAAAGACAGGGCTAAATTGTGGCGAGTCGAAGAGACTTAGTAGTTGGCAGGAAAAAAGACAGAGGCGCAAGGGGAGAGCCAACTGTGCAACAGCCCCAACAAACAAATTTCTCTGCAGCACCTGTGGAAGAGCCTGTCACTCCAGAATTGGCCTTTATAGCCACTCCAGGCGCTGCATCACAAACCACTGACCACCTCCAGGCGCGTATCCATTGTCTCTCGAGATAAGGAGGCCCAAAAGAATTGTTAAATTAGATGTCATCACGAATACACAGGTGATAATATTCCAGTTAATTGTTAAATTAGATGTCATCACTAATACACAGGTGATAATATTACAGTAAATTGTTAAATTAGATATCATCAATAATACACAGGTGATAATATTCCAGTTAATTGTTAAATTAGATGTCATCACTAATACACAGGGGATAATCCGGTTACTTGTTAAATTAGATATCATCACTAATACACAGGTGATAATATTCCAGTTAATTGTTAAATTAGATATCATCACTCATACACAGGTGGCACAGTGGTGCAGTGGTTAGCACCGCAGCCTCACAGCTCCAGGGACCCGGGTTCGATTCTGGGTACTGCCTGTGCGGAGTTTGCAAGTTCTCCCTGTGTCTGCGTGGGTTTCCTCCGGGTGCTCCGGTTTCCTCCCACATGCCAAAGACTTGCAGGTTGATAGGTTAATTGGCCATTATAAATTGCCCCAAGTATAGGTAGGTGGTAGGGAAATACAGGGACAGGTGGGGATGTGATAGGAATATGGGATTAGTGTAGGATTAGTATAAATGGGTGGTTGATGGTCGGCACAGACACGGTGGGCCGAAGGGCCTGTTTCAGAGCTGTATCTCTAAACTAAACTAAACTAAACTTAATTGTTAAATTAGATATCATCACTAATACACAGGTGATAATATTACAGTTAATTGTTAAATTAGATGTCATCACTAATACACAGGGGATAATATTCCGGTTAATTGTTAAATTAGATATCATCACTAATACACAGGTGATAATATTCCAGTTAATTGTTAAATTAGATGTCATCACTAATACAGAGGTGATAATATTCCAGTTAATTGTTAAATTAGATGTCATCACTAATGCACAGGTGATTATCTTCCAGTTAATTGTTAAATTAGATGTCATCACTAATACACAGGTGATAATATTCCAGTTAATTGTTAAATTAGATGTCATCACTAATACACAGGTGATAATATTCCAGTTAATTGTTAAATTAGATGTCATCACAAATACACAGGTGATAATTTTCCAGTTAATTGTTAAATTAGATATCATCACTAATACACAGGGGAGAATATTCCAGTTAATTGTTAAATTAGATGTCATCACTAATACACAGGTGATAATAGTGCAGTTAATTGTTAAATTAGATGTCATCACTAATACACAGGTGATAATATTCCAGTTAATTGTTAAATTAGATGTCATCACTAATACACAGGTGATAATATTCCAGTTAATTGTTAAATTAGATGTCATCACTAATACACAGGTGATAATAGTGCAGTTAATTGTTAAATTAGATGTCATCACTAATACACAGGTGATAATATTCCAGTTAATTGTTAAATTAGATATCATCACTAATACACAGGGGAGAATATTCCAGATAATCGTTAAATTAGATGTCATCACTTATACACAGGTGATAATATTCCAGTTAATTGTTAAATTAGATGTCATCACTTATACACAGGTGATAATATTCCAGTTAATTGTTAAATTAGATGTCATCACTAATACACATGTGATAATATTCCAGTTAATTGTTAAATTAGATGTCATCACTAATACACAGGTGATAATTTTCCAGTTAATTGTTAAATTAGATGACATCACTAATACACACGGGATAATATTCCAGTTAATCGTTAAATTAGATGTCATCACTTATACACAGGTGATAATATTCCAGTTAATTGTTAAATTAGATATCATCACTAATACACAGGTGATAATATTCCAGTTAATCGTTAAATTAGATGTCATCACTAATACACAGGTGATAATATTCCAGTTAATTGTTAAATTAGATATCATCACTAATACACAGGTGATAATATTCCAGTTAATTGTTAAATTAGATATCATCACTAATACACAGGTGATAATATACCAGTTAATTGTTAAATTAGATGTCATCACTAATACACAGGTGCTAATATTCCAGTTAATTGTTAAATTAGATGTCATCACTAATGCACAGGTGCTAATATTCCAGTTAATTGTTAAATTAGATGACATCACTAATACACAGGTGATAATATACCAGTTAATTGTTAAATTAGATGTCATCACTAATGCACAGGTGATAATATTCCAGTTAATTGTTAAATTAGATGTCATCTCTAATACACAGGTGCTAATATTCCAGTTAATTGTTAAATTAGATGTCATCACTAATACACATGTGATAATATACCAGTTAATTGTTAAATTAGATGTCATCACTAATACACAGGTGCTAATATTCCAGTTAATTGTTAAATTAGATGACATCACTAATACACAGGTGATAATATACCAGTTAATTGTTAAATTAGATGTCATCACTAATGCACAGGTGATAATATTCCAGTTAATTGTTAAATTAGATGTCATCACTAATACACAGGTGATAATATACCAGTTAATTGTTAAATTAGATGTCATCACGAATACACAGGTGATAATATTCCAGTTAATTGTTAAATTAGATGTCATCACTAATATACAGGTGATAATATTCCAGTTAATTGTTAAATTAGATGTCATCACGAATACACAGGTGATAATATTCCAGTTAATTGTTAAATTAGATATCATCACTGATACACAGGGGATAATATTCCAGTTAATTGTTAAATTAGATGTCATCACTAATACACAGGTGATAATAATCCAGTTAATTGTTAAATTAGATATCATCACTAACACACAGGTGATTGTCCAGTTAATTATTAAATTAGATGTCATCTCTAATACACAGGTGATAATATTCCAGTTAATTGTTAAATTAGATGTCATCACTAATACACAGGTGATAATATTCCACTTAATTGTTAAATTAGATGTCATCACTAATACACAGGTGATAATATTCCAGTTAATTGTTAAATTAGATGTCATCACAAATACACAGGTGATAATTTTCCAGTTAATTGTTAAATTAGATGTCATCACTAATACACAGGTGATAATAGCGCAGTTAATTGTTAAATTAGATGTCATCACTAATACACAGGGGATAATATTCCAGTTAATCGTTAAATTAGATATCATCACTAATACACAGGTGATAATATTCCAGTTAATTGTTAAATTAGATATCATCACTAATACACAGGTGATAATATTCCAGTTAATTGTTAAATTAGATGACATCACTAATACACAGGTGATAATATTCCGGTTAATTGTTAAATTAGATGTCATCACGAATACACAGGTGATAATATTCCAGTTAATTGTTAAATTAGATATCATCACTAATACACAGGTGATAATATTCCAGTTAATTGTTAAATTAGATGTCATCACCAATACACATGTGATAATATTCCAGTTAATTGTTAAATTAGATGTCATCACTAATACACAGGTGATAATATACCAGTTAATTGTTAAATTAGATGTCATCACTAATGCACAGGTGATAATATTCCAGTTAATTGTTAAATTAGATGTCATCACTAATACACAGGTGATAATATACCAGTTAATTGTTAAATTAGATGTCATCACTAATACACAGGTGATAATATACCAGTTAATTGTTAAATTAGATGTCATCACTAATACACAGGGGAGAATATTCCAGATAATCGTTAAATTAAATGTCATCACTTATACACAGGTGATAATATTCCAGTTAATTGTTAAATTAGATATCATCACTAAAACACAGGTGATAATATTCCAGTTAATTGTTAAATTAGATGTCATCACTAATACACAGGTGATAATTTTCCAGTTAATTGTTAAATTAGATGTCATCACTAATACACAGGTGATAATATTCCAGTTGATTGTTAAATTAGAGGTCATCACTAATACACAGGTGATAATATTCCAGTTAATTGTTAAATTAGATGTCATCACTAATACACAGGTGATAATATTCCAGTTAATTGTTAAATTAGATGTCATCACTAATACACAGGTGATAATATTCCAGTTACTTGTTAAATTAGATGTCATCACTAATACACAGGTGATAATATTCCAGTTAATCGTTAAATTAGATATCATCACTAATACACACGGGATAATATTCCAGTTAATCGTTAAATTAGATGTCATCACTTATACACAGGTGATAATATTCCAGTTAATTGTTAAATTAGATATCATCACTAATACACAGGTGATAATATTCCAGTTAATTGTTAAATTAGATGTCATCACTAATACACATGTGATAATATTCCAGTTAATTGTTAAATTAGATGTCATCACTAGTGCACAGGTGATAATATTCCAGTTAATTGTTAAATTAGATGTCATCACAAATACACAGGTGATAATTTTCCAGTTAATTGTTAAATTAGATGTCATCACTAATACACAGGTGATAATAGCGCAGTTAATTGTTAAATTAGATGTCATCACTAATACACAGGGGATAATATTCCAGTTAATCGTTAAATTAGATGTCATCACCAATACACATGTGATAATATTCCAGTTAATTGTTAAATTAGATGTCATCACTAATACACAGGTGATAATATACCAGTTAATTGTTAAATTAGATGTCATCACTAATGCACAGGTGATAATATTCCAGTTAATTGTTAAATTAGATGTCATCACTAATACACAGGTGATAATATACCAGTTAATTGTTAAATTAGATGTCATCACGAATACACAGGTGATAATATTCCAGTTAGTTGTTAAATTAGATGTCATCACTAATATACAGGTGATAATATTCCAGTTAATTGTTAAATTAGATATCATCACTAATACACAGGGGAGAATATTCCAGATAATCGTTAAATTAGATGTCATCACTTATACACAGGTGATAATATTCCAGTTAATTGTTAAATTAGATGTCATCACTAATACACAGGTGATAATTTTCCAGTTAATTGTTAAATTAGATGTCATCACTAATACACAGGTGATAATATACCAGTTAATTGTTAAATTAGATGTCATCACTAATGCACAGGTGATAATATTCCAGTTAATTGTTAAATTAGATATCATCACTAATACACAGGTGATAATATTCCAGTTAATTGTTAAATTAGATATCATCAATACACAGGTGATAATATTCCAGTTAATTGTTAAATTAGATGTCATCACCAATACACATGTGATAATATTCCAGTTAATTGTTAAATTAGATATCATCACTAATACACAGGTGATAATATTCCGGTTAGTGGGCGGCACAGTGGCGCAGTGGTTAGCACCGCAGCCTCACAGCTCCAGGGACCCGGGTTCGATTCCGGGTACTGCCTGTGTGGAGTTTGCAAGTTCTCCCTGTGTCTGCGTGGGTTTTCTCCGGGTGATCCGGTTTCCTCCCACAAGCCAAAAGACTTGCAGGTTGATAGGTAAATTGGCCATTATAAATTGTCACTAGTATAGGTAGGTGGTAGGGAAATATAGGGACAGGTGGGGATGTTTGGTAGGAATATGGGATTCGTGTAGGATTAGTATAAATGGAGGGTTGATGTTCGGCACAGACTCGGTGGGCCGAAGGGCCTGTTTCAGTGCTGTATCTCTAATCTAATCTAATCTAATTGTTAAATTAGATGTCATCACTAATACAGAGGTGATAATATTCCAGTTAATTGTTAAATTAGATGTCATCACTAATGCACAGGTGATTATCTTCCAGTTAATTGTTAAATTAGATATCATCACTAATACACAGGTGATAATATTCCAGTTGATTGTTAAATTAGAGGTCATCACTAATACACAGGTGATAATATTCCAGTTAATTGTTAAATTAGATGTCATCACTAATACACAGGTGATAATATTCCAGTTAATTGTTAAATTAGATGTCATCACTAATACACAGGTGATAATATTCCAGTTACTTGTTAAATTAGATGTCATCACTAATACACAGGTGATAATATTCCAGTTAATCGTTAAATTAGATATCATCACTAATACACACGGGATAATATTCCAGTTAATCGTTAAATTAGATGTCATCACTTATACACAGGTGATAATATTCCAGTTAATTGTTAAATTAGATATCATCACTAATACACAGGTGATAATATTCCAGTTAATTGTTAAATTAGATGTCATCACTAATACACATGTGATAATATTCCAGTTAATTGTTAAATTAGATATCATCACTAATACACAGGTGATAATATTCCAGTTAATTGTTAAATTAGATATCATCACTAATACACAGGTGATAATAGTGCAGTTAATTGTTAAATTAGATGTCATCACTAATACACAGGTGATAATATTCCAGTTAATTGTTAAATTAGATATCATCACTAAAACACAGGTGATAATATTCCAGTTAATTGTTAAATTAGATGTCATCACTAATACACATGTGATAATATTCCAGTTAATTGTTAAATTAGATGTCATCACTAATACACAGGTGATAATATTCCAGTTAATCGTTAAATTAGATGTCATCACTAATACACAGGTGATAATATTCCAGTTAATCGTTAAATTAGATATCATCACTAATACACACGGGATAATATTCCAGTTAATCGTTAAATTAGATGTCATCACTTATACACAGGTGATAATATTCCAGTTAATTGTTAAATTAGATATCATCACTAATACACAGGTGATAATATTCCAGTTAATTGTTAAATTAGATGTCATCACTAATACACATGTGATAATATTCCAGTTAATTGTTAAATTAGATGTCATCACTAATACACAGGTGATAATATACCAGTTAATTGTTAAATTAGATGACATCACTAATGCACAGGTGATAATATTCCAGTTAATTGTTAAATTAGATGTCATCACTAATACACAGGGGATAATATACCAGTTAATTGTTAAATTAGATGACATCACTAATACAGAGGTGATAATAGCGCAGTTAATTGTTAAATTAGATGTCATCACTAATACACAGGGGATAATATTCCAGTTAATTGTTAAATTAGATATCATCACTAATACACAGGGGATAATATTCCAGTTAATCGTTAAATTAGATATCATCACTAATACACAGGTGATAATATTCCAGTTAATTGTTAAATTAGATATCATCACTAATACACAGGTGATAATATTCCAGTTAATTGTTAAATTAGATGACATCACTAATACACAGGTGATAATATTCCAGTTAATTGTTAAATTAGATGTCATCACGAATACACAGGTGATAATATTCCAGTTAATTGTTAAATTAGATATCATCACTAATACACAGGTGATAATATTCCAGTTAATTGTTAAATTATATGTCATCACCAATACACATGTGATAATATTCCAGTTAATTGTTAAATTAGATGTCATCACTAATACACAGGTGATAATATACCAGTTAATTGTTAAATTAGATGTCATCACTAATGCACAGGTGATAATATTCCAGTTAATTTTTAAATTAGATGTCATCACTAATACACAGGTGATAATATACCAGTTAATTGTTAAATTAGATGTCATCACGAATACACAGGTGATAATATTCCAGTTAATTGTTAAATTAGATGTCATCACTAATATACAGGTGATAATATTCCAGTTAATTGTTAAATTAGATGTCATCACGAATACACAGGTGATAATATTCCAGTTAATTGTTAAATTAGATATCATCACTGATACACAGGGGATAATATTCCAGTTAATTGTTAAATTAGATGTCATCACTAATACACAGGTGATAATATACCAGTTAATTGTTAAATTAGATGTCATCACTAATGCACAGGTGATAATATTCCAGTTAATTGTTAAATTAGATATCATCACTAATACACAGGTGATAATATACCAGTTAATTGTTAAATTAGATGTCATCACGAATGCACAGGTGATAATATTCCAGTTATTTGTTAAATTAGATGTCATCAGTAATATACAGGTGATAATATTCCAGTTAATTGTTAAATTAGATGTCATCACGAATACACAGGTGATAATATTCCAGTTAATTGTTAAATTAGATGTCATCACTAACACACAGGTGATTGTCCAGTTAATTATTAAATTAGATGTCATCACTAATACACAGGTGATCATATTCCAGTTAATTGTTAAATTAGATGTCATCTCTAATACACAGGTGATAATATTCCACTTAATTGTTAAATTAGATGTCATCACTAATACACAGGTGATAATATTCCAATTAATTGTTAAATTAGATGTCATCACTAATACACAGGTGATAATAGCGCAGTTAATTGTTAAATTAGATGTCATCACTAATACACAGGGGATAATATTCCAGTTAATTGTTAAATTAGATATCATCACTAATACACAGGTGATAATATTCCAGTTAATTGTTAAATTAGATATCATCACGAATACACAGGTGATAATATTCCAGTTAATTGTTAAATTAGATGTCATCACTAATACACAGGTGATAATATTCCAGTTAATTGTTAAATTAGATGTCATCAAAATTAGATGTCATCACTAATGCACAGGTGATAATATTCCAGTTAATTGTTAAATTAGATGTCATCACTAATACACAGGTGATAATATTCCAGTTAATTGTTAAATTAGATGTCATCACAAATACACAGGTGATAATATTCCAGTTAATTGTTAAATTAGATGTCATCACTAATACACAGGGGATAATATACCAGTTAATTGTTAAATTAGATGACATCACTAATACACAGGTGATAATAGCGCAGTTAATTGTTAAATTAGATGTCATCACTAATACACAGGGGATAATATTCCAGTTAATTGTTAAATTAGATATCATCACTAATACACAGGGGATAATATTCCAGTTAATCGTTAAATTAGATATCATCACTAATACACAGGTGATAATATTCCAGTTAATTGTTAAATTAGATATCATCACTAATACACAGGTGATAATTTTCCAGTTAATTGTTAAATTAGATGACATCACTAATACACAGGTGATAATATTCCAGTTAATTGTTAAATTAGATGTCATCACGAATACACAGGTGATAATATTCCAGTTAATTGTTAAATTAGATATCATCACTAATACACAGGTGATAATATTCCAGTTAATTGTTAAATTATATGTCATCACCAATACACATGTGATAATATTCCAGTTAATTGTTAAATTAGATGTCATCACTAATACACAGGTGATAATATACCAGTTAATTGTTAAATTAGATGTCATCACTAATGCACAGGTGATAATATTCCAGTTAATTTTTAAATTAGATGTCATCACTAATACACAGGTGATAATATACCAGTTAATTGTTAAATTAGATGTCATCACGAATACACAGGTGATAATATTCCAGTTAATTGTTAAATTAGATGTCATCACTAATATACAGGTGATAATATTCCAGTTAATTGTTAAATTAGATGTCATCACGAATACACAGGTGATAATATTCCAGTTAATTGTTAAATTAGATATCATCACTGATACACAGGGGATAATATTCCAGTTAATTGTTAAATTAGATGTCATCACTAATACACAGGTGATAATATACCAGTTAATTGTTAAATTAGATGTCATCACTAATGCACAGGTGATAATATTCCAGTTAATTGTTAAATTAGATATCATCACTAATACACAGGTGATAATATACCAGTTAATTGTTAAATTAGATGTCATCACGAATACACAGGTGATAATATTCCAGTTAATTGTTAAATTAGATGTCATCAGTAATATACAGGTGATAATATTCCAGTTAATTGTTAAATTAGATGTCATCACGAATACACAGGTGATAATATTCCAGTTAATTGTTAAATTAGATGTCATCACTAACACACAGGTGATTGTCCAGTTAATTATTAAATTAGATGTCATCACTAATACACAGGTGATCATATTCCAGTTAATTGTTAAATTAGATGTCATCTCTAATACACAGGTGATAATATTCCACTTAATTGTTAAATTAGATGTCATCACTAATACACAGGTGATAATAGCGCAGTTAATTGTTAAATTAGATGTCATCACTAATACACAGGTGATAATATTCCAATTAATTGTTAAATTAGATGTCATCACTAATACACAGGTGATAATAGCGCAGTTAATTGTTAAATTAGATGTCATCACTAATACACAGGGGATAATATTCCAGTTAATTGTTAAATTAGATATCATCACTAATACACAGGGGATAATATTCCAGTTAATCGTTAAATTAGATATCATCACTAATACACAGGTGATAATATTCCAGTTAATTGTTAAATTAGATATCATCACGAATACACAGGTGATAATATTCCAGTTAATTGTTAAATTAGATGTCATCACTAATACACAGGTGATAATATTCCAGTTAATTGTTAAATTAGATGTCATCAAAATTAGATGTCATCACTAATGCACAGGTGATAATATTCCAGTTAATTGTTAAATTAGATGTCATCACTAATACACAGGTGATAATATTCCAGTTAATTGTTAAATTAGATGTCATCACAAATACACAGGTGATAATTTTCCAGTTAATTGTTAAATTAGATGTCATCACTAATACACAGGTGATAATATTCCAGTTAATTGTTAAATTAGATGTCATCACTAATACACAGGGGATAATATTCCAGTTAATTGTTAAATTAGATATCATCACTAATACACAGGGGATAATATTCCAGTTAATCATTAAATTAGATATCATCACTAATACACAGGTGATAATATTCCAGTTAATTGTTAAATTAGATGTCATCACTAATACACAGGTGATAATATTCCAGTTAATTGTTAAATTAGATGTCATCACAAATACACAGGTGATAATTTTCCAGTTAATTGTTAAATTAGATGTCATCACTAATACACAGGTGATAATATTCCAGTTAATTGTTAAATTAGATGTCATCACTAATACACAGGGGATAATATTCCAGTTAATTGTTAAATTAGATATCATCACTAATACACAGGGGATAATATTCCAGTTAATCATTAAATTAGATATCATCACTAATACACAGGTGATAATATTCCAGTTAATTGTTAAATTAGATATCATCACTAATACACAGGTGATAATATTCCAGTTAATTGTTAAATTAGATGTCATCACTAATACACAGGTGATAATATTCCAGTTAATTGTTAAATTAGATGTCATCACTAATACACAGGTGATAATATTCCAGTTAATTGTTAAATTAGATGTCATCACAAATACACAGGTGATAATTTTCCAGTTAATTGTTAAATTAGATGTCATCACAAATACACATGTGATAATATTCCAGTTAATCGTTAAATTAGATGTCATCACTAATACACAGGTGATAATATTCCAGTTAATCGTTAAATTAGATATCATCACTAATACACACGGGATAATATTCCAGTTAATCGTTAAATTAGATGTCATCACTGATACACAGGTGATAATATTCCAGTTAATTGTTAAATTAGATATCATCACTAATACACAGGTGATAATATTCCAGTTAATTGTTAAATTAGATGTCATCACTAATACACATGTGATGATATTCCAGTTAATTGTTAAATTAGATGTCATCACTAATACACAGGTGATAATATACCAGTTAATTGTTAAATTAGATGTCATCACGAATACACAGGTGATAATATTCCAGTTAATTGTTAAATTAGATGTCATCACTAATACACAGGTGATAATATTCCAGTTAATTGTTAAATTAGATGTCATCACGAATACACAGGTGATAATATTCCAGTTAATTGTTAAATTAGATATCATCACTGATACACAGGGGATAATATTCCAGTTAATTGTTAAATTAGATGTCATCACTAATACACAGGTGATAATAATCCAGTTAATTGTTAAATTAGATATCATCACTAACACACAGGTGATTGTCCAGTTAATTATTAAATTAGATGTCATCACTAATACACAGGTGATCATATTCCAGTTAATTGTTAAATTAGATGTCATCTCTAATACACAGGTGATAATATTCCAGTTAATTGTTAAATTAGATGTCATCACTAATACACAGGTGATAATATTCCAGTTAATTGTTAAATTAGATGTCATCACTAATACACAGGTGATAATATTCCAGTTAATTGTTAAATTAGATGTCATCAATAATACACAGGGGATAATATTCCAGTTAATTGTTAAATTAGATATCATCACTAATACACAGGGGATAATATTCCAGTTAATCGTTAAATTAGATATCATCACTAATACACAGGTGATAATATTCCAGTTAATTGTTAAATTAGATATCATCACTAATACACAGGTGATAATATTCCAGTTAATTGTTAAATTAGATATCATCACTAATAGACAGGGGATAATATTCCAGTTAATTGTTAAATTAGATATCATCACTAATACACAGGGGATAATATTCCAGTTAATCGTTAAATTAGATATCATCACTAATACACAGGTGATAATATTCCAGTTAATTGTTAAATTAGATATCATCACTAATACACAGGTGATAATATTCCAGTTAATTGTTAAATTAGATGTCATCACTAATACACAGGTGATAATATTCCAGTTAATTGCTAAATTAGATGTCATCACAAATACACAGGTGATAATATTCCAGTTAATTGTTAAATTAGATGTCATCACTAATACACAGGGGATAATATTCCAGTTAATTGTTAAATTAGATGTCATCACTAATACACAGGTGATAATATTCCAGTTAATTGTTAAATTAGATGTCATCACAAATACACAGGTGATAATTTTCCAGTTAATTGTTAAATTAGGTGTCATCACTAATACACAGGTGATAATAGTGCAGTTAATTGTTAAATTTGATGTCATCACTAATACACAGGTGATAATATTCCAGTTAATTGTTAAATTAGATGTCATCACTAATACACAGGGGATAATATTCCAGTTAATTGTTAAATTAGATGTCATCACTAATACACAGGGGATAATATTCCAGTTAATTGTTAAATTAGATATCATCACTAATACACAGGGGATAATATTCCAGTTAATCATTAAATTAGATGTCATCACTTATACACAGGTGATAATATTCCTGTTAAATGTCAAATTACATATCATCACTAATACACAGGTGATAATATTCCAGTTAATTGTTAAATTAGATATCATCACTAATACACAGGTGATAATATTCCAGTTAATTGTTAAATTAGATGTCATCACTAATACACAGGTGATAATATTCCAGTTAATTGTTAAATTAGATGTCATCACTAATACACAGGTGATAATATTCCAGTTAATTGTTAAATTAGATGTCATCGCTAATACACAGGTGATAATAGTGCAGTTAATTGTTAAATTAGATGTCATCACTAATACACACGTGATAATATTCCAGTTAATTGTTAAATTAGATGTCATCACTAATACACAGGTGATAATATTCCAGTTAATTGTTAAATTAGATGTCATCACTAATACACAGGGGATAATATTCCAGTTAATTGTTAAATTAGATATCATCACTAATACACAGGGGATAATATTCCAGTTAATCATTAAATTAGATGTCATCACTTATACACAGGTGATAATATTCCTGTTAAATGTCAAATTACATATCATCACTAATACACAGGTGATAATATTCCAGTTAATTGTTAAATTAGATATCATCACTAATACACAGGTGATAATATTCCAGTTAATTGTTAAATTAGATGTCATCACTAATACACAGGTGATAATATTCCAGTTAATTGTTAAATTAGATGTCATCACTAATACACAGGTGATAATATTCCAGTTAATTGTTAAATTAGATGTCATCGCTAATACACAGGTGATAATAGTGCAGTTAATTGTTAAATTAGATGTCATCACTAATACACACGTGATAATATTCCAGTTAATTGTTAAATTAGATGTCATCACTAATACACACGGGATAATATTCCAGTTAATCGTTAAATTAGATGTCATCACTTATACACAGGTGATAATATTCCAGTTAATTCTTAAATTAGATGTCATCACTAATACACATGTGATAATATTCCAGTTAATTGTTAAATTAGATGTCATCACTAATGCACAGGTGATAATATTCCAGTTAATTGTTAAATTAGATATCATCACTAATACACAGGTGATAATATTCCAGTTAATCGTTAAATTAGATATCATCACTAATACACAGGTGATAATATTCCAGTTAATTGTTAAATTAGATATCATCACTAATACACAGGTGATAATATTCCTGTTAATTGTTAAATTAGATGTCATCACTAATACACAGGTGATAATATTCCAGTTAATTGTTAAATTAGATATCATCACTAATACACAGGTGATAATATTCCAGTTAATTGTTAAATTAGATATCATCACTAATACACAGGTGATAATATTCCAGTTAATTGTTAAATTAGATCTCATCACTAATACACATGTGATAATATTCCAGTTAATTGTTAAATTAGATGTCATCACTAATACACAGGGGATAATATTCCAGTTAATTGTTAAATTAGATATCATCACTAATACACAGGTGATAATATTCCAGTTAATTGTTAAATTAGATGTCATCACTAATACACAGGTGATAATATTCCAGTTAATTGTTAAATTAGATTTCATCACAAATACACAGGTGATAATATTCCAGTTAATTGTTAAATTAGATATCATCACTAATACACAGGTGATAATATTACAGTTAATTGCTAAATTAGATTTCATCACTAATACACAGGGGATAATATTGCAGTTAATTGTTAAATTAGATATCATCACTAATACACAGGTGATAATATTCCAGTTAATTGTTAAATTAGATGTCATCACTAATACACAGGTGATAATATTGCAGTTAATTGTTAAATTAGATATCATCACTAATACACAGGGGATTAAATTCCAGTTAATTGTTAAATTAGATATCATCACTAATACACATGTGATAATATTCCAGTTAATTGTTAAATTAGATGTCATCCCTTATACACAGGTGATAATATTCCAGTTAATTGTTAAATTAGATGTCATCACTAATACACAGGTGATAATATTCCAGATAATTGTTAAATTAGATGTCATCACTAATACACAGGTGATAATATTCCAGTTAATTGTTAAATTAGATATCATCACTAATACACAGGTGATAATATTACAGTTAATTGTTAAATTAGATATCATCACTAATACACAGTTGATAATATTCCAGTTAATTGTTAAATTAGATATCATCACGAATACACAGGTGATAATATTCCAGTTAATTATTAAATTAGATGTCATCACTAATACACAGGTGATAATATTCCAGTTAATTGTTAAATTAAATGTCATCACTAATACACAGGTGATAATATTCCAGTTAATCGTTAAATTAGATGTCATCACTAATATACAGGTGATAATATTCCAGTTAATCGTTAAATTAGATGTTATCACTAATACACAGGTGATAATATTCCAGTTAATTGTTAAATTATATATCATCACTGATACACAGGTGATAATAACCCAGTTAATTGTTAAATTAGATGTCATAACTAATACACAGGTGATAATATTCCAGTTAATTGTTAAATTAGATCTCATCACTAATACACAGGTGATAATATTCCAGTTAATTGTTAAATTAGATATCATCGCTAATACACAGGTGATAATATTCCAGTTAATTGTTAAATTAGATGTCATCGCTAATACACAGGTGATAATATTCCAGTTAATTGTTAAATTAGATGTCATCACTAATACACAGGGGATAATATTCCAGTTAATTGTTAAATTAGATATCATCACTAATACACAGGGGATAATATTCCAGTTAATTGTTAAATTAGATCTCATCACTAATACACAGGTGATAATATTCCAGTTAATTGTTAAATTAGATGTCATCACTAATACACAGGTGATAATATTCCAGTTAATTGTTAAATTTGATGTCATCACTAATACACAGGTAATAATATTCCAGTTAATTGTTAAATTAGATGTCATCACTAATACACAGGGGATAATATTCCAGTTAATTGTTAAATTAGATATCAACACTAATACACAGATGATAATATTCCAGTTAATTGTTAAATTAGATATCATCACTAATACACAGGTGATGATATTCCAGTTAATTGTTAAATTAGATATCATCACTAATACACAGGTGATAATATTCCAGTTAATTGTTAAATTAGATGTCATCACTAATACACAGGTGATAATATTCCAGTTAATTGTTAAATTAGATGTCATCACTCATACACAGGTGATGATATTCCAGTTAATTGTTAAATTAGATGTCATCACTAATACACAGGGGATAATCCGGTTAATTGTTAAATTAGATATCATCACTAATACACAGGTGATAATATTCCAGTTAATTGTTAAATTAGATGTCATCACTCATACACAGGTGGCACAGTGGCGCAGTGGTTAGCACCGCAGCCTCACAGCTCCAGGGACCCGGGTTCGATTCTGGGTAGTGCCTGTGCGGAGTTTGCAAGTTCTCCCTGTGTCTGCGTGGGTTTCCTCCGGGTGCTCCGGTTTCCTCCCACATGCCAAAGACTTGCAGGTTGATAGGTTAATTGGCCATTATAAATTGCCCCAAGCATAGGTTGGTGGTAGGGAAATATAGGGACAGGTGGGGATGTGATAGGAATATGGGATTAATGTAGGATTAGTATAAATGGGTGGTTGATGGTCGGCACAGACTCGGTGGGCCGAAGGGCATGTTTCAGAGCTGCATCTCTAAACTAAACTAAACTAAACTTAATTGTTAAATTAGATATCATCACTAATACACAGGTGATAATATTCCAGTTAATTGTTAAATTAGATGTCATCACTAATACACAGGGGATAATATTCCGGTTAATTGTTAAATTAGATATCATCACTAATACACAGGTGATAATATTCCAGTTAATTGTTAAATTAGATGTCATCACTAATACACAGGTGATAATATTCCAGTTAATTGTTAAATTAGATGTCATCACTAATGCACAGGTGATAATATTCCAGTTAATTGTTAAATTAGATATCATCATTAATACACAGGTGATAATATTCCAGTTAATTGTTAAATTAGATATCATCACTAATACACAGGTGATAATATTCCAGTAAATTGTTAAATTAGATGTCATCACTAATACACAGGTGATAATATACCAGTTAATTGTTAAATTAGATGTCATCACGAATACGCAGGTGATAATATTCCAGTTAATTGTTAAATTAGATGTCATCACTAATATACAGGTGATAATATTCCAGTTAATTGTTAAATTAGATATCATCACTGATACAGGGGATAATATTCCAGTTAATTGTTAAATTAGATGTCATTACTAATACACAGGTGATAATAATCCAGTTAATTGTTAAATTAGATATCATCACTAACACACAGGTGATTGTCCAGTTAATTGTTAAATTAGATGTCATCACTAATACACAGGTGATAATATTACAGTTAATCGTTAAATTAGATGTCATCGCTAATACACAGGTGATAATATTCCAGTTAATCGTTAACTTAGATGTCATCACTTATACACAGGTGATAATATTCCAGTTAATTGTTAAATTAGATATCATCACTAATACACAGGTGATAATATTCCAGTTAATTGTTAAATTAGATGTCATCACTAATACACATGTGATAAATTTCCAGTTAATTGTTAAGTTAGTTGTCATCACTAATACACAGGTGATAATATTCCAGTTAATCGTTAAATTAGATGTCATCACTAATACACAGGTGATAATATTCCAGTTAATCGTTAAATTAGATATCATCACTAATACACAGGTGATAATATTCCAGTTAATTGTTAAATTAGATGTCATCACTAATGCACAGGTGATAATCCAGTTAATTGTTAAATTAGATGTCATAACTAATACACAGGTGATAATATTCCAGTTAATTGTTAAATTAGATATCATCACTAATACACAGGTGATAATATTCCAGTTAATTGTTAAATCAGATGTCATCACTAATACACAGGGGATAATATTCCAGTTAATTGTTAAGTTAGATATCATCACTAATACACAGGTGATAATATTCCAGTTAATTGTTAAATTAGATGTCATCACTTATACACAGGTGATAATATTCCAGTTAATTGTTAAATTAGATTTCATCACAAATACACAGGTGATAATATTCCAGTTAATTGCTAAATTAGATTTCATCACTAATACACAGGGGAAAATATTGCAGTTAATTGTTAAATTAGATATCATCACTAATACACAGGTGATAATATTCCAGTTAATTGTTAAATTAGATGTCATCACTAATACACAGGGGATAATATTCCAGTTAATTGTTAAATTAGATGTCATCACTAATACACAGGTGATAATATTGCAGTTAATTGTTAAATTAGATATCATCACTAATACACATGTGATAATATTCCAGTTAATTGTTAAATTAGATGTCATCCCTTATACACAGGTGATAATATTCCAGTTAATTGTTAAATTAGATGTCATCACTAATACACAGGTGATAATATTCCAGTTAATTGTTAAATTAGATATCATCACTAATACACAGGTGATAATATTACAGTTAATTGCTAAATTAGATATCATCACTAATACACAGTTGATAATATTCCAGTTAATTGTTAAATTAGATATCATCACTAATACACAGGTGTTAATATTCCAGTTAATTGTTAAGTTAGATGTCATCACTAATACACAGGGGATAATATTCCAGTTAATTGTTAAATTAGATGTCATCACTAATGCACAGGTTATAATATTCCAGTTAATTGTTAATTTAGATGTCATCACTAATACACAGGTGATAATATTCCAGTTAATTGTTAAATTAGATATCATCACTAATACACAGGTGATAATATTCCAGTTAATTGTTAAATTAGATGACATAAATAATACACAGGTGATAATATTCCAGTTAATTGTTAAATTAGATGTCATCACTCATACACAGGGGATAATCCGGTTAATTGTTAAATTAGATATCATCACTAATACACAGGTGATAATATTCCAGTTAATTGTTAAATTAGATGTCATCACTCATACACAGGTGGCACAGTGGCGCAGTGGTTAGCACCGCAGCCTCACAGCTCCAGGGACCCGGGTTCGATTCTGGGTAGTGCCTGTGCGGAGTTTGCAAGTTCTCCCTGTGTCTGCGTGGGTTTCCTCCGGGTGCTCCGGTTTCCTCCCACATGCCAAAGACTTGCAGGTTGATAGGTTAATTGGCCATTATAAATTGCCCCAAGCATAGGTTGGTGGTAGGGAAATATAGGGACAGGTGGGGATGTGATAGGAATATGGGATTAATGTAGGATTAGTATAAATGGGTGGTTGATGGTCGGCACAGACTCGGTGGGCCGAAGGGCATGTTTCAGAGCTGTATCTCTAAACTAAACTAAACTAAACTTAATTGTTAAATTAGATATCATCACTAATACACAGGTGATAATATTCCAGTTAATTGTTAAATTAGATGTCATCACTAATACACAGGGGATAATATTCCGGTTAATTGTTAAATTAGATATCATCACTAATACACAGGTGATAATATTCCAGTTAATTGTTAAATTAGATGTCATCACTAATACACAGGTGATAATATTCCAGTTAATTGTTAAATTAGATGTCATCACTAATGCACAGGTGATAATATTCCAGTTAATTGTTAAATTAGATATCATCATTAATACACAGGTGATAATATTCCAGTTAATTGTTAAATTAGATATCATCACTAATACACAGGTGATAATATTCCAGTAAATTGTTAAATTAGATGTCATCACTAATACACAGGTGATAATATACCAGTTAATTGTTAAATTAGATGTCATCACGAATACGCAGGTGATAATATTCCAGTTAATTGTTAAATTAGATGTCATCACTAATATACAGGTGATAATATTCCAGTTAATTGTTAAATTAGATATCATCACTGATACAGGGGATAATATTCCAGTTAATTGTTAAATTAGATATCATCACTAACACACAGGTGATTGTCCAGTTAATTGTTAAATTAGATGTCATCACTAATACACAGGTGATAATATTCCAGTTAATTGTTAAATTAGATGTCATCACTAATACACAGGTGATAATATTCCAGTTAATTGTTAAATTAGATGTCATCACTAATACACAGGTGATAATATTCCAGTTAATTGTTATATTAGATGTCATCACTAATACACAGGTGATAATATTCCAGTTAATTGTTAAATTAGATGTCATCACAAATACACAGGTGATAATTTTCCAGTTAATTGTAAAATTAGATGTCATCACTAATACACAGGTGATAATAGTGCAGTTAATTGTTAAATTAGATGTCATCACTAATACACAGGTGATAATATTCCAGTTAATTGTTAAATTAGATATCATCACTAATACACAGGTGATAATATTCCAGTTAATTGTTAAATTAGATGTCATCACTAATACACAGGTGATAATATTACAGTTAATCGTTAAATTAGATGTCATCGCTAATACACAGGTGATAATATTCCAGTTAATCGTTAACTTAGATGTCATCACTTATACACAGGTGATAATATTCCAGTTAATTGTTAAATTAGATATCATCACTAATACACAGGTGATAATATTCCAGTTAATTGTTAAATTAGATGTCATCACTAATACACATGTGATAAATTTCCAGTTAATTGTTAATTTAGATGTCATCACTAATACACAGGTTATAATATTCCAGTTAATTGTTAATTTAGATGTCATCACT
Organism: Heterodontus francisci; assembly: GCF_036365525.1. Lineage (NCBI taxonomy): Eukaryota > Metazoa > Chordata > Chondrichthyes > Heterodontiformes > Heterodontidae > Heterodontus > Heterodontus francisci. Next base: position 69,279,592 of record NC_090398.1, on the reverse strand, counting down.
AATACACAGGTGATAATATTCCAGTTAATTGTTAAATTAGATATCATCACTAATACACAGGTGATAATATTCCAGTTAATTGTTAAATTAGATGACATAAATAATACACAGGTGATAATATTCCAGTTAATTGTTAAATTAGATGACATCAATAATACACAGGTGATAATATTCCAGTTAATTGTTAAATTAGATGTCATCACTAATACACAGGTGATAATATTCCAGTTAATTGTTAAATTAGATGACATCAATAATACACAGCTGATAATATTCCAAAAATTGTTCAATTAGATATCATCACTAATACACAGGTGATAATACTCCAGTTAATTGTTAAATTAAATGTCATCACTAACACACAGGTGATAATCCAGTTAATAGTTAAATTAGATGTCATCACTAACACACAGCTGGTAATACTCCAGTTAATTGTTAAATTAGATGTCATCACTAATACACAGGTGATAATATTCCAGTTAATTGTTAAATTAGATGTCATCACTAATACACAGGTGATAATATTCCAGTTAATTGTCAAATTAGATATCATCACTAATACACAGGTGATAATATTCCAGTAAATTGTTAAATTAGATGTCATCAATAATACACAGGTGATAATATTCCAGTTAATTGTTAAATTAGATGTCATCACTAATACACAGGTGATAATATTCCAGTTAATTGTTAAATTAGATATCATCACTAATACACAGGTGATAATATTCCAGTTAATTGTTAATTTAGATATCATCACTAATACACAGGTGTTAATATTCCAGTTAATTGTTAAATTAGATGTCATCACTAATACACAGGGGATAATATTACAGTTAATTGTTAAATTAGATGTCATCACTAACACAATGGGGATAATATTCCAGTTAATGGTTAAATTAGATGTCATCACTAATACACAGGTGATAATATTCCAGTTAATAGTTAAATTAGATATCATCACTTATACACAGGTGATAATATTCCAGTTAATTGTTAAATTAGATGTCATCAATAATACACAGGTGATAATATTCCAGTTAATTGTTAAATTAGATATCATCACTAATACACAGGTGATAATCCAGTTAATTGTTAAATTAGATGTCATCACTAATACACAGATGATAATATTCCAGTTAATTGTTAATTTAGATGTCATCACTAATACACAGGTCATAATATTCCAGTTTATTGTTAAATTAGATGTCATCACTAATACACAGGTCATAATATTCCAGTTAATTGTTAAATTAGATATCATCACTAATACACAGGTGATAATATACCAGTTAATTGTTAAATTAGATGTCATCACTAATACACAGGTGCTAATATTCCAGTTAATTGTTAAATTAGATGTCATCACTAATACACAGGTGATAATATTCCAGTTAATTGTTAAATTAGATGTCATCACTAATACACAGGTGATAATATTCCAGTTAATTGTTAAATTAGATCTCATCACTAATACACAGGTGATAATATTCCAGTTAATTGTTAAATTAGATATCATCACTAATACACAGGTGATAATATTCCAGTTAATTGTTAAATTAGATGTCATCACTAATACACAGGTGATAATATTCCAGTTAATTGTTAAATTAGATGTCATCGCTAATACACAGGTGATAATATTCCAGTTAATTGTTAAATTAGATGTCATCACTAATACACAGGTGATAATATTCCAGTTAATTGTTAAATTAGATGTCATCGCTAATACACAGGTGATGATATTCCAGTTAATTGTTAAATTAGATGTCATCACTAATACACAGGGGATAATATTCCAGTTAATTGTTAAATTAGATGTCATCACTAATACACAGGGGATAATATTCCAGTTAATGGTTAAATTAGATGTCATCACTAATACACAGGGGATAATATTCCAGTTAATTGTTAAATTAGATATCATCACTAATACACAGGTGATAATATTCCAGTTAATTGTTAAATTAGATGACATCAGTAATACACAGGTGATAATATTCCAGTTAATTGTTAAATTAGATGTCATCACAAATACACAGGTGATAAAATTCCAGTTAATTGTTAAATTAGATCTCATCACTAATACACAGGTGATAATATTCCAGTTAATTGTTAAATTAGATATCATCACTAATACACAGGTGATAATATTCCAGTTAATTGTTAAATTAGATGTCATCACTAATGCACAGGTGATAATATTCCAGTTAATTGTTAAATTAGATGTCATCGCTAATACACAGGTGATAATATTCCAGTTAATTGTTAAATTAGATGTCATCACTAATACACAGGGGATAATATTCCAGTTAATTGTTAAATTAGATGTCATCACTAATACACCGGTGATAATATTCTATTTAATTGTTAAATTAGATGTCATCACTAATACACAGGTGATAATATTCCAGTTAATTGTTAAATTAGATGTCATCACTAATACACAGTTGATAATATTCCAGTTAATTGTTAAATTAGATATCATCACTAATACACAGGTGATAATATTCCAGTTAATTGTTAAATTAGATGTCATCACTAATGCACAGGTGATAATATTCCAGTTAATTGTTTAATTAGATATCCTCACTAATACACAGGTGATAATATTCCAGTTAATTGTTAAATTAGATGTCATCACTAATACACAGGGGATAATATTCCAGTTAATTGTTAAATTAGATGTCATCACTAATACACAGGTGATAATATTCCAGTTAATAGTTAAATTAGATATCATCACTTATACACAGGTGATAATATTCCAGTTAATTGTTAAATTAGATGTCATCACTAATACACAGGTGATAATATGCCAGTTAATTGTTAAATTAGATATCATCACTAATACACAGGTGATAATATTCCAGTTAATTGTTAAATTAGATGTCATCACTAATACACAGGTGATAATATTCCAGTTAATTGTTAAATTAGATGTCATCACTAATACACAGGTGATAATATTCCAGTTAATTGTTAAATTAGATATCATCACTCACACACAGGTGATAATATTCCTGTTAATTGTTAAATTCGATGTCATCACTAATACACAGAGGATAATATTCCAGTTAATTGTTAAATTAGATGTCATCACTAATACTTATTTTCTTTTGGGCCTCCTTATCTCGAGAGACAATGGATACGCGCCTGGATGTGGTCAGTGGTTTGTGAAGCAGCGCCTGGAGTGGCTATAAAGGCCAATTCAGGAGTGACAGGCTCTTTCACAGGTGCTGCAGAGAAATTTGTTTGTTGGGGCTGTTGCACAGTTGGCTCTCCCCTTGCGCCTCTGTCTTTTTTCCTGCCAACTACTAAGTCTCTTCGACTCGCCACAATTTAGCCCTGTCTTTATGGCTGCCCGCCAGCTCTGGCGAATGCTGGCAACTGACTCCCACGACTTGTGATCAATGTCACACGATTTCATGTCGCGTTTGCAGACGTCTTTATAACGGAGACATGGACGGCCGGTGGGTCTGATACCAGTGGCGAGCTCGCTGTACAATGTGTCTTTGGGGATCCTGCCATCTTCCATGCGGCTCACATGGCCAAGCCATCTCAAGCGCCACTGACTCAGTAGTGTGTATAAGCTGGGGATGTTGGCCGCTTCAAGGACTTCTGTGTTGGAGATATAGTCCTGCCACCTGATGCCAAGTATTCTCCGAAGGCAGCGAAGATGGAATGAATTGAGACGTCGCTCTTGGCTGGCATACGTTGTCCAGGCCTTGCTGCCGTAGAGCAAGGTACTGAGCACACAGGCCTGATACACTCGGACTTTTGTGTTCCGTGTCAGTGCGCCATTTTCCCACACTCTCTTGGCCAGTCTGAACATAGCAGTGGAAGCCTTACCCATGCGCTTGTTGATTTCTGCATCTAGAGACAGGTTACTGGTGATAGTTGAGCCTAGGTAGGTGAACTCTTGAACCACTTCCAGAGCGTGTTCGCCAATATTGATGGATGGAGCATTTCTGACATCCTGCCCCATGATGTTCGTTTTCTTGAGGCTGATGGTTAGGCCAAATTCATTGCAGGCAGACTAATACACAGGTGATAATATTCCAGTTAATTGTTAAATTAGATGTCATCACTAATACACAGGTGATAATATTCCAGTTAATTGTTAAATTAGATGTCATCACTAATACACAGGTGATAATATTCCAGTTAATTGTTAAATTAGATGTCATCACTAATACACAGGTGACAATATTCCTGTTAATTGTTAAATTAGATGTCATCACTAATACACAGGTGATAATATTCAAGTTAATTGTTAAATTAGATATCATCACTAATACACAGGTGATAATATTCCAGTTAATTGTTAAATTAGATGTCATCACTAATACACAGGTGATAATATACCAGTTAATTGTTTAATTAGATGTCATCACTAATACACAGGTGATAATATACCAGTTAATTGTTAAATTAGATGTCATCACTAATACACAGGTGATAATATTCCAGTTAATTGTTAAATTTGATGTCATCACTAATACACAGGTGATAATATTCCAGTTAATTGTTAAATTAGATGTCATCACTAATACACAGGTGGTAATATTCCAGTGAATTGTTAAATTAGATGTCATCACTAATACACAGGGGATAATATTCCGGTTAATTGTTAAATTAGATGTCATCACTAATACACAGGTGATAATATTCCAGTTAATTGTTAAATTAAATATCATCACTAATACACAGGTGATAATATTCCAGTTAATTGTTAAATTAGATGTCATCACTAATACAGGGTGATAATATTCCAGTTAATTGTTAAATTAGATGTCATCACTAATACACAGGGGATAATATTCCAGTTAATTGTTAAATTAAGTATCATCAATAATACACAGGTGATAATATTCCAGTTTATTGTTAAATTAGATGTCATCACTAATACACAGGTGATAATATTCCAGTTAATTGTTAAATTAGATGTCATCACTAATACACAGGTGATAATATTCCAGTTAATTGTTAAATTAGATATCATCACTAATACACAGGTGATAATATTCCAGTTAATTGTTAAATTAGATGTCATCACTAATACACAGGTGATAATATTCCAGTTAATTGTTAAATTAGATATCATCACTAATACACAGGTGATAATATTCCAGTTAATTGTTAAATTAGATATCATCACTAATACACAGGTGATAATATTCAATTTAATTGTTAAATTAGATATCATCACTAATACACAGGTGATAATATTCCAGTTAATTGTTAAATTAAATGTCATCACTGATAAACAGGTGATAATATTCCAGTTAATTGTTAAATTACATGTCATCACTAATACACAGGTGATAATATTCCAGTTAATTGTTAAATTAGATCTCATCACTAATACACAGGTGATAATATTCCATTTAATTGTTAAATCTGATATCATCACTAATACACAAGTGATAGTATTCCTGTTAATTGTTAAATTAGATGTCATCACTAATACACAGGGGATAATATTCCAGTTAATTGTTAAATTAGATGTCATCACTAATACACCGGTGATAATATTCTATTTAATTGTTAAATTAGATGTCATCACTAATACACAGGTGATAATATTCCAGTTAATTGTTAAATTAGATGTCATCGCTAATACACAGGTGATGATATTCCAGTTAATTGTTAAATTAGATGTCATCACTAATACACAGGGGATAATATTCCAGTTAATTGTTAAATTAGATGTCATCACTAATGCACAGGTGATAATATTCCAGTTAATGGTTAAATTAGATATCATCACTTATACACAGGTGATAATATTCCAGTTAATTGTTAAATTAGATGTCATCACTAATACACAGGGGATAATATTCCAGTTAATTGTTAAATTAGATGTCATCACTAATACACAGGTGATAATATTGCAGTTAATTGTTAAATTAGATGTCATCACTAATACACAGGTTATAATATTGCAGTTAATTGTTAAATTAGATGTCATCACTAATACACAGGTGATAATATTCCAGTTAATTGTTAAATTAGATGTCATCACTAATGCACAGGTGATAATATTCCAGTTAATTGTTTAATTAGATATCCTCACTAATACACACGTGATAATATTCCAGTTAATTGTTAAATTAGATGACATCAATAATACACAGGTGATAATATTCCAGTTAATTGTTAAATTAGATGTCATCACTAATACACAGGTGATAATATTCCAGTTAATTGTTAAATTAGATATCATCACTAATACACAGGTGATAATATTCCAGTTAATTGTTAAATTAGATGTCATCACTAATACACAGGGGATAATATTCCAGTTAATTGTTAAATTAGATATCATCACTAATACACAGGTGATAATATTCCAGTTAATTGTTAAATTAGATGACATCAATAATACACAGGTGATAATATTCCAGTTAATTGTTAAATTAGATGTCATCACAAATACACAGGTGATAAAATTCCAGTTAATTGTTAAATTAGATGTCATCACTAATACACAGGTCATAATATTCCAGTTTATTGTTAAATTAGATCTCATCACTAATACACAGGGGATAATATTCCAGTTAATTGTTAAATTAGATGTCATCACTAATACACAGGGGATAATATTCCAGTTAATTGTTAAATTAGATGTCATCACTAATACACAGGTGATAATATTCCAGTTAATAGTTAAATTAGATATCATCACTTATACACAGGTGATAATATTCCAGTTAATTGTTAAATTAGATGTCATCACTAATACACAGGTGATAATATGCCAGTTAATTGTTAAATTAGATATCATCACTAATACACAGGTGATAATATTCCAGTTAATTGTGAAATTAGATGTCATCACTAATACACAGGTGATAATATTCCAGTTAATTGTTAAATTAGATGTCATCACTAATACACAGGTGATAATATTCCAGTTAATTGTTAAATTAGATATCATCACTCACACACAGGTGATAATATTCCTGTTAATTGTTAAATTCGATGTCATCACTAATACACAGAGGATAATATTCCAGTTAATTGTTAAATTAGATGTCATCACTAATACTTATTTTCTTTTGGGCCTCCTTATCTCGAGAGACAATGGATACGCGCCTGGATGTGGTCAGTGGTTTGTGAAGCAGCGCCTGGAGTGGCTATAAAGGCCAATTCAGGAGTGACAGGCTCTTTCACAGGTGCTGCAGAGAAATTTGTTTGTTGGGGCTGTTGCACAGTTGGCTCTCCCCTTGCGCCTCTGTCTTTTTTCCTGCCAACTACTAAGTCTCTTCGACTCGCCACAATTTAGCCCTGTCTTTATGGCTGCCCGCCAGCTCTGGCGAATGCTGGCAACTGACTCCCACGACTTGTGATCAATGTCACACGATTTCATGTCGCGTTTGCAGACGTCTTTATAACGGAGACATGGACGGCCGGTGGGTCTGATACCAGTGGCGAGCTCGCTGTACAATGTGTCTTTGGGGATCCTGCCATCTTCCATGCGGCTCACATGGCCAAGCCATCTCAAGCGCCACTGACTCAGTAGTGTGTATAAGCTGGGGATGTTGGCCGCTTCAAGGACTTCTGTGTTGGAGATATAGTCCTGCCACCTGATGCCAAGTATTCTCCGAAGGCAGCGAAGATGGAATGAATTGAGACGTCGCTCTTGGCTGGCATACGTTGTCCAGGCCTTGCTGCCGTAGAGCAAGGTACTGAGCACACAGGCCTGATACACTCGGACTTTTGTGTTCCGTGTCAGTGCGCCATTTTCCCACACTCTCTTGGCCAGTCTGAACATAGCAGTGGAAGCCTTACCCATGCGCTTGTTGATTTCTGCATCTAGAGACAGGTTACTGGTGATAGTTGAGCCTAGGTAGGTGAACTCTTGAACCACTTCCAGAGCGTGTTCGCCAATATTGATGGATGGAGCATTTCTGACATCCTGCCCCATGATGTTCGTTTTCTTGAGGCTGATGGTTAGGCCAAATTCATTGCAGGCAGACTAATACACAGGTGATAATATTCCAGTTAATTGTTAAATTAGATGTCATCACTAATACACAGGTGATAATATTCCAGTTAATTGTTAAATTAGATGTCATCACTAATACACAGGTGATAATATTCCAGTTAATTGTTAAATTAGATGTCATCACTAATACACAGGTGATAATATTCCTGTTAATTGTTAAATTAGATGTCATCACTAATACACAGGTGATAATATTCAAGTTAATTGTTAAATTAGATATCATCACTAATACACAGGTGATAATATTCCAGTTAATTGTTAAATTAGATGTCATCACTAATACACAGGTGATAATATACCAGTTAATTGTTTAATTAGATGTCATCACTAATACACAGGTGATAATATACCAGTTAATTGTTAAATTAGATGTCATCACTAATACACAGGTGATAATATTCCAGTTAATTGTTAATTTAGATGTCATCACTAATACACAGGTGATAATATTCCAGTTAATTGTTAAATTTGATGTCATCACTAATACACAGGTGATAATATTCCAGTTAATTGTTAAATTAGATGTCATCACTAATACACAGGTGGTAATATTCCAGTGAATTGTTAAATTAGATGTCATCACTAATACACAGGGGATAATATTCCGGTTAATTGTTAAATTAGATGTCATCACTAATACACAGGTGATAATATTCCAGTTAATTGTTAAATTAAATATCATCACTAATACACAGGTGATAATATTCCAGTTAATTGTTAAATTAGATGTCATCACTAATACAGGGTGATAATATTCCAGTTAATTGTTAAATTAGATGTCATCACTAATACACAGGGGATAATATTCCAGTTAATTGTTAAATTAAGTATCATCAATAATACACAGGTGATAATATTCCAGTTTATTGTTAAATTAGATGTCATCACTAATACACAGGTGATAATATTCCAGTTAATTGTTAAATTAGATGTCATCACTAATACACAGGTGATAATATTCCAGTTAATTGTTAAATTAGATATCATCACTAATACACAGGTGATAATATTCCAGTTAATTGTTAAATTAGATGTCATCACTAATACACAGGTGATAATATTCCAGTTAATTGTTAAATTAGATATCATCACTAATACACAGGTGATAATATTCCAGTTAATTGTTAAATTAGATATCATCACTAATACACAGGTGATAATATTCAATTTAATTGTTAAATTAGATATCATCACTAATACACAGAGGATAATATTCCAGTTAATTGTTAAATTAGATATCATCACTAATACACAGGTGATAATATTCCAGTTAATTGTTAAATTAGATGTCATCACTAATACACAGGTGATAATATTCCAGTTAATTGTTAAATTAGATATCATCACTAATACACAGGTGATAATATTCCAGTTAATTGTTAAATTAGATGTCATCACTAATGCACAGGTGATAATATTCCAGTTAATTGTTAATGTAGATGGCATCACTAATACACAGGTGATAATATTCCAGTTAATTGTTAAATTAGATATCATCACTAATACACAGGTGATAGTCCAGTTAATTGTTAAATTAGATGTCATCACTAATACACAGCTGATAATATTCCAGTTAATTGTTAAATTAGATGTCATCACTAATACAAAGGTGATAATATTCCAGTTAATTGTTAAATTAGATATCATCACTAATGCACAGGCGATAATATTCCATTTAATTGTTAAATTAGATATCATCACTAATACACAGGTGATAATATTCCAGTTAATTGTTAAATTAGATGACATCAATAATACACAGGTGATAATATTCCAGTTAATTGTTAAATTAAATGTCATCACTGATAAACAGGTGATAATATTCCAGTTAATTGTTAAATTACATGTCATCACTAATACACAGGTGATAATATTCCAGTTAATTGTTAAATTAGATCTCATCACTAATACACAGGTGATAATATTCCATTTAATTGTTAAATCTGATATCATCACTAATACACAAGTGATAATATTCCTGTTAATTGTTAAATTAGATGTCATCACTAATACACAGGGGATAATATTCCAGTTAATTGTTAAATTAGATGTCATCACTAATACACCGGTGATAATATTCTATTTAATTGTTAAATTAGATGTCATCACTGATACACAGGTGATAATATTCCAGTTAATTGTTAAATTAAATATCATCACTAATACACAGGTGATAATATTCCAGTTAATTGTTAAATTAGATGTCATCGCTAATACACAGGTGATGATATTCCAGTTAATTGTTAAATTAGATGTCATCACTAATACACAGGGGATAATATTCCAGTTAATTGTTAAATTAGATGTCATCACTAATGCACAGGTGATAATATTCCAGTTAATGGTTAAATTAGATATCATCACTTATGCACAGGTGATAATATTCCAGTTAATTGTTAAATTAGATGTCATCACTAATACACAGGGGATAATATTCCAGTTGATTGTTAAATTAGATGTCATCACTAATACACAGGTGATAATATTGCAGTTAATTGTTAAATTAGATGTCATCACTAATACACAGGTTATAATATTGCAGTTAATTGTTAAATTAGATGTCATCACTAATACACAGGGGATAATATTCCAGTTAATTGTTAAATTAGATATCATCACTAATACACAGTGGATAATATTCCAGTTAATTGTTAAATTAGATGTCATCACTCCTACACAGGTGATAATATTCCAGTTAATTGTTAAATTAGATATCATCACTAATACGCAGGTGATAATATTCCAGTTAATTGTTAAATTAGATGTCATCACTAATACACAGGTGATAATATTCCAGTTAATTGTTAAATTAGATGTCATCACTAATACACAGGTGATAATATTCCAGTTAATTGTTAAATTAGATGTCATCACTAATACACAGGTGATAATATTCCTGTTAATTGTTAAATTAGATGTCATCACTAATACACAGGGGATAATATTCCAGTTAATTGTTAAATTAGATCTCATCACTAATACACAGGTGATAATATTCCAGTTAATTGTTAAATTAGATGTCATCACTAATACACAGGTGATAATATTCCAGTTAATTGTTAAATTAGATGTCATCACTAATACACAGGGGATAATATTCCAGTTAATTGTTAAATTAGATGTCATCACTAATACACAGGTGATAATATTGCAGTTAATTGTTAAATTAGGTGTCATCACTAATACACAGGTGATAATATTCCAGTTAATTGTTAAATTAGATATAATCACTAATACACAGGTGATAATATTCCATTTAATTGTTAAATTAGATGTCATCACTAATACACAGGTGATAATATAACTGTTAATTGTTAAATTAGATGTCATCACTAATACACAGGTGATAATATTCCAGTTAATTGTTAAATTAGATATCATCACTAATACACAGGTGATAATATTCCAGTTAATAGTTAAATTAGATCTCATCACTAATACACAGGTGATAATATTCCAGTAAATTGTTAAATTAGATATCATCACTAATAGACAGGTGATAATATTCCGGTTAATTGTTAAATTAGTTATCATCACTAATACACAGGTGATAATATTCCGGTTAATTGTTATATTAGATGTCATCACTAATACACAGGTGATAATATTCCAGTTAATTGTTAAATTAGATATCATCAATAATACACAGGTGATAATATTCCAGTTAATTGTTAAATTAGATATCATCACTAATACACAGGTGATAATATTCCAGTTAATTGTTAAATTAGATATCATCACTAATACACAGGGGATAATATTCCAGTTAATTGTTAAATTAGATGTCCTCACCAATACACAGGTGATAATATGCCAGTTAATTGTTAAATTAGATGTCATCACCAATACACAGGTGATAATATTCCAGTTAATTGTTAAATTAGATGTCATCACTAATACATAGGTGATAATATACCAGTTAATTGTTAAATTAGATGTCATCACTAATACACAGGTGATAATATTCCAGTTACTTGTTAATTTAGATGTCAGCACTAATACACAGGTGATAATATTCCAGTTATTTGTTAAATTAGATATCATCACTAACACACATGTGATAATCCAGTTAATTGTTAAATTAGATGTCATCACTAATACACAGGTGATAATATTCCAGTTAATTGTTAAATTAGATATCATCACTAATACACAGGTGATAATATTCCAGTTAATAGTTAAATTAGATCTCATCACTAATACACAGGTGATAATATTCCAGTAAATTGTTAAATTAGATATCATCACTAATAGACAGGTGATAATATTCCGGTTAATTGTTAAATTAGTTATCATCACTAATACACAGGTGATAATATTCCGGTTAATTGTTATATTAGATGTCATCACTAATACACAGGTGATAATATTCCAGTTAATTGTTAAATTAGATATCATCAATAATACACAGGTGATAATATTCCAGTTAATTGTTAAATTAGATATCATCACTAATACACAGGTGATAATATTCCAGTTAATTGTTAAATTAGATGTCATCACTAATACACAGGGGATAATATTCCAGTTAATTGTTAAATTAGATGTCATCACCAATACACAGATGATAATATGCCAGTTAATTGTTACATTAGATGTCATCACCAATACACAGGTGATAATATTCCAGTTAATTGTTAAATTAGATGTCATCACTAATACACAGGTGATAATATTCAAGTTAATTGTTAAATTAGATGTCATCGCTAATACACAGGTGATGATATTCCAGTTAATTGTTAAATTAGATGTCATCACTAATACACAGGGGATAATATTCCAGTTAATTGTTAAATTAGATGTCATCACTAATACACAGGGGATAATATTCCAGTTAATTGTTAAATTAGATGTCATCACTAATACACAGGTGATAATATTCCAGTTAATGGTTAAATTAGATATCATCACTTATACACAGGTGATAATATTCCAGTTAATTTTTAAATTAGATGTCATCACTAATACACAGGGGATAATATTCCAGTTAATTGTTAAATTAGATGTCATCACTAATACACAGGTGATAATATTGCAGTTAATTGTTAAATTAGATGTCATCACTAATACACAGGTGATAATATTGCATTTAATTGTTACATTAGATGACATCACCAATACACAGGTGATAATATTCCAGTTAATTGTTAAATTAGATGTCATCACTAATACACAGGTGATAATATTCAAGTTAATTGTTAAATTAGATGTCATCGCTAATACACAGGTGATGATATTCCAGTTAATTGTTAAATTAGATGTCATCACTAATACACAGGGGATAATATTCCAGTTAATTGTTAAATTAGATGTCATCACTAATACACAGGGGATAATATTCCAGTTAATTGTTAAATTAGATGTCATCACTAATACACAGGTGATAATATTCCAGTTAATGGTTAAATTAGATATCATCACTTATACACAGGTGATAATATTCCAGTTAATTTTTAAATTAGATGTCATCACTAATACACAGGGGATAATATTCCAGTTAATTGTTAAATTAGATGTCATCACTAATACACAGGTGATAATATTGCAGTTAATTGTTAAATTAGATGTCATCACTAATACACAGGTGATAATATTGCAGTTAATTGTTAAATTAGATGTCATCACTAATACACAGGGGATAATATTCCAGTTAATTGTTAAATTAGATATCATCACTAATACACAGGGGATAATATTCCAGTTAATTGTTAAATTAGATGTCATCACTAATACACAGGTGATAATATTCCAGTTAATTGTTAAATTAGATATCATCACTAATACACAGGTGATAATATTCCAGTTAATTGTTAAATTAGATGTCATCACTAATACACAGGTGATAATATTCCAGTTAATTGTTAAATTAGATGTCATCACTAATACACAGGTGATAATATTCCAGTTAATTGTTAAATTAGATGTCATCACTAATACACAGGTGATAATATTCCTGTTAATTGTTAAATTAGATGTCATCACTAATACACAGGGGATAATATTCCAGTTAATTGTTAAATTAGACCTCATCACTAATACACAGGTGATAATATTCCATTTAATTGTTAAATTAGATGTCATCACTAATACACAGGTGATAATATTCCAGTTAATTGTTAAATTAGATGTCATCACTAATACACAGGGGATAATATTCCAGTTAATTGTTAAATTAGATGTCATCACTAATACACAGGTGATAATATTGCTGTTAATTGTTAAATTAGATGTCATCACTGATACACAGGTGATAATATTGCAGTTATTTGTTAAATTAGATATCATCACTAATACACAGGTGATAATATTCCAGTTACTTGTTAAATTAGATGTCATCACTAATACACAGGTGATAATATTCCAGTTAATTGTTAAATTAGATGTCATCACTAATACACAGGTGATAATATTCCAGTTAATTGTTAAATTAGATGTCATCACTAATACACAGGTGATAATATTCCAGTTAATTTTTAAGTTAGATGTCATCACTAATACACAGGTGATAATATTCCAGTTAATTGTTAAATTAGATGTCATCACTAATACACAGGGGATAATCCAGTTAATTGTTAAATTAGATGTCATCACTAATACACAGGTGATAATATTCCAGTTAATTGTTAAATTAGATATCATCACTAATACACAGGTGATAATATTCCAGTTAATTGTTAAATTAGATGTCATCACTAATACACAGGGGATAATCCAGTTAATTGTTAAATTAGATGTCATCACTAATACACAGGTGATAATATTCCAGTTAATTGTTAAATTAGATATCATCACTAATACACAGGTGATAATATTCCAGTTAATTGTTAAATTAGATATCATCACTAATACACAGGTGATAATATTCCAGTTAATTGTTAAATTAGATGTCATCACTAATACACAGGTGATAATATACCAGTTAATTGTTTAATTAGATGTCATCACTAATACACAGATGATAATATACCAGTTAATTGTTAAATTAGATGTCATCACTAATACATAGGTGATAATATTCCAGTTAATTGTTAATTTAGATGTCATCACTAATACACAGGTGATAATATTCCAGTTAATTGTTAAATTTGATGTCATCACTAATACACAGGTGATAATATTCCAGTTAATTGTTAAATTAGATGTCATCACTAATACACAGGTGATAACATACCAGTTAATTGTTAAATTAGATGTCATCACTAATACACAGGTGATAATATTCCAGTTACTTGTTAATTTAGATGTCAGCACTAATACACAGGTGATAATATTCCAGTTAATTGTTAAATTAGATATCATCACTAATACACAGGTGATAATCCAGTTAATTGTTAAATTAGATGTCATCACTAAGACACAGGTGATAATATTCCAGTTAATTGTTACATTAGATATCATCACTAATACAAAGGTGATAATATTCCAGTTAATAGTTAAATTAGATCTCATCACTAATACACAGGTGATAATATTCCAGATAATTGTTAAATTAGATATCATCACCAATAGACAGGTGATAATATTCCGGTTAATTGTTAAATTAGTTATCATCACTAATACACAGGTGATAATATTCCGGTTAATTGTTATATTAGATGTCATCACTAATACACAGGTGATAATATTCCAGTTAATTGTTAAATTAGATGTCATCACTAATACACAGGTGATAATATTCCAGTTAATTGTTAAATTAGATTTCATCACTAATACACAGGGGATAATATTCCAGTTAATTGTTAAATTAGATGTCATCACTAATACACAGGTGATAATATTCCAGTTAATTGTTAAATTAGATATCATCACTAATACACAGGTGATAATATTGCAGTTAATTGTTAAATTAGATGTCATCACTAATACACAGGTGATAATATTCCAGTTAATTGTTAAATTAGATATCATCACTAATACACAGGTGATAATATTCCAGTTAATTGTTAAATTAGATGTCATCACTAATACACAGGTGATAATATTCCAGTTAATTGTTAAATTAGATGTCATCACTAATACACAGGTGATAATATTCCAGTTAATTGTTAAATTAGATGTCATCACTAATACACAGGTGATAATATTCCTGTTAATTGTTAAATTAGATGTCATCACTAATACACAGGGGATAATATTCCAGTTAATTGTTAAATTAGACCTCATCACTAATACACAGGTGATAATATTCCATTTAATTGTTAAATTAGATGTCATCACTAATACACAGGTGATAATATTCCAGTTAATTGTTAAATTAGATGTCATCACTAATACACAGGGGATAATATTCCAGTTAATTGTTAAATTAGATGTCATCACTAATACACAGGTGATAATATTGCTGTTAATTGTTAAATTAGATGTCATCACTGATACACAGGTGATAATATTGCAGTTATTTGTTAAATTAGATATCATCACTAATACACAGGTGATAATATTCCAGTTACTTGTTAAATTAGATGTCATCACTAATACACAGGTGATAATATTCCAGTTAATTGTTAAATTAGATGTCATCACTAATACACAGGTGATAATATTCCAGTTAATTGTTAAATTAGATGTCATCACTAATACACAGGTGATAATATTCCAGTTAATTTTTAAGTTAGATGTCATCACTAATACACAGGTGATAATATTCCAGTTAATTGTTAAATTAGATGTCATCACTAATACACAGGGGATAATCCAGTTAATTGTTAAATTAGATGTCATCACTAATACACAGGTGATAATATTCCAGTTAATTGTTAAATTAGATATCATCACTAATACACAGGTGATAATATTCCAGTTAATTGTTAAATTAGATATCATCACTAATACACAGGTGATAATATTCCAGTTAATTGTTAAATTAGATGTCATCACTAATACACAGGTGATAATATACCAGTTAATTGTTTAATTAGATGTCATCACTAATACACAGGTGATAATATACCAGTTAATTGTTAAATTAGATGTCATCACTAATACATAGGTGATAATATTCCAGTTAATTGTTAATTTAGATGTCATCACTAATACACAGGTGATAATATTCCAGTTAATTGTTAAATTTGATGTCATCACTAATACACAGGTGATAATATTCCAGTTAATTGTTATATTAGTTATCATCACTAATACACAGGTGATAATATTCCGGTTAATTGTTATATTAGATGTCATCACTAATACACAGGTGATAATATTCCAGTTAATTGTTAAATTAGATGTCATCACTAATACACAGGTGATAATATTCCAGTTAATTGTTAAATTAGATATCATCACTAATACACAGGTGATAATATTCCAGTTAATTGTTAAATTAGATTTCATCACTAATACACAGGGGATAATATTCCAGTTAATTGTTAAATTAGATGTCATCACTAATACACAGGTGATAATATTCCAGTTAATTGTTAAATTAGATATCATCACTAATACACAGGTGATAATATTGCAGTTAATTGTTAAATTAGATATCATCACTAATACACAGGTGATAATATTCCAGTTAATTGTTAAATTAGATATCATCACTAATACACAGGTGATAATATTCCAGTTAATTGTTAAATTAGATATCATCAGTAATACACAGGTGATAATACTCCAGTTAATTGTTAAATTAGATATCATCACTAATACACAGGTGATAATATTCCAGTTAATTGTTAAATTAGATGTCATCACTAATACACAGGTGATAATATTCCAGTTAATTGTTAAATTGGATATCATCACTAATACACAGGTGATAATATCCCAGTTAATTGTTAAATTAGATATCATCACTAATACACAGGTGATAATATTCCAGTTAATAGTTAAATTAGATATCAGCACTAATACACAGGTGATAATATTCCAGTTAATTGTTAAATTAGATATCATCACTAATACACAGGTGATAATATTCCAGTTAATTTTTAAATTAGATGTCATCACTAATACACAGGGGATAATATTCCAGTTAATTCTTAAATTAGATGTCATCACTAATACACAGGTGATAATATTCCAGTTAATTGTTAAATTAGATGTCATCACTAATACACAGGGGATAACATTCCAGTTAATTGTTAAATTAGATGTCATCACTAATACACAGGTGATAATATTCCAGTTAATTGTTAAATTAGATATCATCGCTAATACACAGGGGATAATATTCCAGTTAATTGTTAAATTAGATGTCATCGCTAATACACAGGTGATAATATTCCAGTTAATTGTTAAATTAGATGTCATCACTAATACACAGGTGATAATATTCCAGTTAATTGTTAAATTTGATGTCATCACTAATACACAGGTGATAATATTCCAGTTAATTGTTAAATTAGATGTCATCACTAATACACAGGTGATAATATTCCAGTTAATTGTTAAATTAGATGTCATCACTAATACACAGGTGATAATATTCCAGTTAATTGTTAAATTAGATGTCATCACTAATATACAGGTGATAATTTTCCAGTTAATTGTTAAATTAGATGTCATCAATAATACACAGGTGATAATATTCCAGATAATTGTTAAATTAGATGTCATCGCTAATACACAGGTGATAATTTTCCAGTTAATTGTTAAATTAGATGTCATCGCTAATACACAGGTGATAATATTCCAGTTAATTGTTAAATTAGATGTCATCACAAATACACAGGTGATAATATTCCAGTTAATTGTTAAATTAGATGTCATCACTAATACACAGGTGATAATATTCCAGTTAATTGTTAAGTTAGATGTCATCACTAATACACAGGTGATAATATTCCAGTTAATTGTTATATTAGATATCATCACTAATACACAGGTGATAATATTCCAGTTAATTTTTAAATTAGATGTCATCACTAATACACAGGGGATAATATTCCAGTTAATTCTTAAATTCGATGTCATCAGTAATACACAGGGGATAATATTCCAGTTAATTGTTAAATTAGATGTCAGCACTAATACACAGGTGATAATATTCCAGTTAATTGTTAAATTAGATGTCATCACTAATACACAGGGGATAATATTCCAGTTAATTGTTAAATTAGATGTCAACACTAATACACAGGTTATAATATTCTAGTTAATTGTTAAATTAGATGTCATCACTAATACACAGGTCATAATATTGCAGTTATTTGTTAAATTAGATGTCATCACTAATACACAGGTGATAATATTCCAGTTAATTGTTAAATTAGATGTCATCACTAATACACAGGTGATAATATTCCAGTTAATTGTTAAATTAGATGTCATCACTAATACACAGGTGATAATATTCCAGTTAATTGTTAAATTAGATGTCATCACTCATTCACAGGTGATAATATTCCAGTTAATTGTTAAATTAGATGTCATCACTAATACACAGGGGATAATATTCCAGTTAATTCTTAAATTAGATGTCATCACTAATACACAGGGGATAATATTCCAGTTAATTGTTAAATTAGATATCATCACTAATACACAGGTGATAATATTCCAGTTAATTGTTAAATTAGATATCATCACTAATACACAGGTGATAATATTCCACTTAATTGTTAAATTAGATGTCATCACTAATACACAGGTGATAATATTCCAGTTAATTGTTAAATTAGATATCATCACTAATACACAGGTGATAATATTCCAGTTAATTGTTAAATTAGATGTCATCACTAATACACAGGGGATAATATTCCAGTTATTTGTTAAATTAGATGTCATCACTAATACACAGGTGATAATATTCCAGTTAATTGTTAAATTAGATGTCATCACTAATACACAGGTGATAATATTCCAGTTAATTGTTAAATTAGATGTCATCACTAATACACAGGGGATAATATTCCAGTTAATTCTTAAATTAGATGTCATCACTAATACACAGGGGATAATATTCCAGTTAATTGTTAAATTAGATGTCATCACTAATACACAGGTGATAATATTCCAGTTAATTGTTAAATTAGATGTCATCACTAATACACAGGGGATAATATTCCAGTTAATTGTTAAATTAGATGTCATCACTAATACACAGGTGATAATATTCCAGTTAATTGTTAAATTAGATATCATCACTAATACACAGGTGATAATATTCCAGTTAATTGTTAAATTAGATGTCATCACTAATACACAATGTATAATATTCTGGTTAATTGTTAAATTGGACATGATAACTAAAACAGTCTCTAAAATATCCCACTTAATTTTAAGTTACGTTTCGTCCCTAATCCACAGGGGCAATATTTTGGTCAATTGTTACGAGCTTTCATCCTGAAAACTAAGTTTACACATTATTGATAATAGTTAAATTAGACTTCATCTTTAATGCCTAGGGTAGAATATTGTGTTTAATTGTTATATTGACATCATCCCTAATACAATGAAATTTGTGCACTGATCCAACTGGATCTCAGCAGGCAGCTCATGTGGGTAAAGAATTGGTTTGGCCCCTCCACCACTACCTTGGCAGAGATAGTTCTTCCGTGGAATGTCCTCTCCACATCCATAATGGTGAGAAGATACTGCTTGACTCCTGCTTTTGGCAGGAGTCCCACACAATCCACCAGCATTCTGTTGAAGCGTTCCCCAAAAGCTGGTTTGGGAATTAGGGGTGCACTTTTTATAGCAAGTTGGGGCTTCCCGACAACCTGGCACATGTGAACAGTTTTACAGAACTCCACCACATCTTTGTAGAGTTGTGGCCAGTCAAACTGCTGTCTTCTGCAGGCTTGGATTTTTCTGATGCCGACATGTCCAGCCATTGGAATTCCTGGGTTATTCTCAGTATTTCCTTATGGTACCTGGGCAGAACCACTCTCTGGTGAACCACTGTCCACTCTTCATTCACAGGTCTCTAAGGAGGTCTCCACTTCCTCAGCAGCACCTCATTCTTTAAATAGTCACACTCTGGAACTCCCTCTGCTGCTGTTTAACTTTAGACAGTCTTTGCTAACTTTTTTAACATTGGGTCAGCTTGCTGAGCCTCGACCAAGGAAGATATATTTAACACATTCTTTTTGACCTCTAACTTCCCAAAGAAGGTTTCAGATAACTAGATAGGAGGGTCATCAGTCTGCAGTTTCAGTTCATCCTCCTCTGACGGAGCTTGTTTGACCATGGACCATCACAACACAAAGGCAGGAAAAATGTCAGTGGCCTTCTCCTGTAACTGCTCTGTCTGCCTGATCTATTTCATTCTCTCTAAAACCACTGGGTAAGCTACCACCTTCACCCTGACCAGATCATTACCCAGGCACAGGTCGACCCTGTCCATCGGTAAACTAGGGACAATCCCCAGGGTTACCAGTCCTGAAACAAAGCTGCACTCCATGTGTACCCAATATAGAGTCCTGGGCATTTACCTTCACTGATACTGTTTACTAATACCTGAGCGTTCGATGCCCTCTCTAGGGGAAAGTTCATGCATTTTCCAAGCAGGAGGGAATGGGTGGCCCCTGTATCCCAAGTATGGCTTTGGGCTTACTTGCCTTATTCGAGGGGTATGGGGTCACTTTTCCGTAGGATACAAAATCCTGGTATCTCTCAGGGAGTTTGTTAAATTTTCCAGCACTCTGAGTGGTGGTCATACTGGATCTTACTACCACAGTTAAAGTCACAGCCTGGTATTCTGTGTTTCCCATCAGGGCCCCTTTTCCTGCACTGGTCTGGTGTATCCTGATTAATCCTCCAGCTTTTCACTGTAATGTCCAGCAGTCAGCTCAGAGGTGATGGGCCTTATTACAATGGAAACACACAGGCTTTGGCGACACTCCTGTTCTCAGCACCGTCTGCTCTGGCTGAAGGAGGAGCACCTGTGTTTACAACTCTCCCTTCTTGCTCAGGGCTATTATATTTTCTTCATTCATGGGATGTGGACGTCGCTGGATCGTCCAGCATTTATTACCCATCCCTAATTGCCCTTGAGAAGGTGGTGGGGAGCTGCCTTCTTGAACCGCTGCAGTCCATTTGGGGTAGGTACACCCACAGTGCTGTTAGGAAGGGAGTTCCAGGATTTGGACCAAGCGACAGTGAAGGAACGGCGATGTAGTTCCAAGTCAGGATGGTGTGTGACTTGGAGGGGAACTTGCAAGTGGTGGTGTTCCCATGTATTTGCTGCCCTTGTCCTTCTCGTTGGTAGAGGTCGTGGGTTGGAAGTTGCTGTCGAAGGCGCCTTGGTGAGTTGTTGTGGTGCATCTTGTAGATGGTACATACTGCTGCCACTGTGCGTCGGTGGTGGAGGGAGTGAATGTGTGTAGATTGGGTGCCAATCAAGTACGCTGCTTTTTCGTGGATGGTGTCGAGCTTCTTGAGTGTTGTTGGACCTACATACATCAAGGCAAGTGAAGAATATTCCATCACACTCCTGACATGCGCCTTGTAAATTGTGGACAGGCTTTGTGGAGTCAGGAGGTGAGTTACTCGCCTCTGGATTCCTAGCCTCTGACCTGCTCTTGTTATTTATATGGCTACTCCAATTCATTTTCTGGTCAATGGTAGCCCCTAGGATGTTGATAGTGGGGGATTCAGCGATGGCAATTCCGTTGAATGTCAAGGGGAGATGGCTAGATTCTCTCTTGATGGAGATGATCATTGCCTGGCACTTGTGTGGCGCGAATGTTACTTGCCACTTACCAGCCCAAGCCTGGATATTTTCCAGGTCTTGCTGCATTTCTACACAGAATGTTTCAGTATCTGAGGAGTCACGAATGGTGCTGAATATTGTGCAATCATCAGCACACATACCCACTTCTGACCTCATGCTTGAAGGAAGGTCATTGATGAAGCAGCTGAAGATGGTTGGGCCCAGGACACTACCCTGAGGAACTCCTGCAGTGATGTCCTGGAGCTCGGATGATTGACCTCCAACAACCACAACCATTTTCATTTGTTTAAGGTATGACTCCAGCCAGTGGATGGTTTTTCCCCCTGATTCCCATTGACTTCAGTTTTGCGAGGTCTCCTTGACGTCCCACTCGGTCAAATGCTGCCTTGATATCAACGGCAGTCACTCTCACCTCACCTCTTGAGTTCAGCTCTTTTGTCCATGATTGATCCAAGGCTGTAATGAGGTCAGGAAATGAGTGGCCCTGGCAGAACCCAAACTGAGCATCACTGAGCAGGTTATTGCGAAGCAAGTGCCGCTCAATGGCACTGTTGATGACACCGTCCATCACTTTACTGATAATTGAGAGTAGGCTAATGGGGCGGAAGTTGGCCGGTTTGGACATGTCCTGCTTTTTGTGTACAGGACTTACCTGGGTAATTTTCCACATTGCAGGGTAGATGCCAATGTTGTGACTGCACGGGAACTGCTTGGCTCGGGGCACTGCAAGTTCTGAAGCACAGGTCTTCAGTACTATTGCGGGAATATTATCAGGGCCCATAGCTTTTGCAGTATCCAGTGCCTTCAATCGTTTCTTGATATCACGTGGAGTGAATCGAATTGGCTGAAGTCTGGCATCTGTGATGCTGGGGACTTCAGGAGGAGGCCGAGATGGATCATCAACTCGGCACTTCTGGCTGAAGATTGTTGCAAATGCTTCAGCCTTTTTTTTGCACTGATGTGCTGGACTCCCCCATCATTGCGAATGGGGATATTTGTGGAGCTGCCTCCTCCAGTTAGTTGTTTAATTGTCCACCTCCATTCACGGCTGGATGTGGCAAGACTGCAGAGCTTAGATCTGATCCGTTGGTTATGAGATCACTGAGCTCTGTCTATCACATGCTGCTTATGCAGTTTGGCACGCAGATACTCTTGTGTTGTGGCTTCACCAGGTTGACACCTGGTTTTGAGGTATGCCTGGTGCTGCTCCTGGCATGCCCTCCTACACTCTTCATTGAATTCCCATGTGCTTTAATTTTCCACGCTAACGTCTTACGTGGGAACTTATCAAAATCCTTCTGAAAGTCAAAATACATCACATCCACTCGTTCTCTCGTATCTATTCTATGAGTTACATCCTCAAAAAATTCCAGTAGATTTGCCAAGCATGATTTCCCTTTCGTAAATCCATGTTGACTGTGTCCGATCCGGTCATTGTTTTGCGTGTGCTCTGTTATTAAATCTTTTATAATGTACTCTAGCATTTTCCCCACTACTTATGTCAGGCTAACCGGTCAATAATTCCCTGTTGTGTCTCTATCTCCGTTTTTAAATAGTGGGGTTACATTAGCTAACCTGCAATCCATTGGACTCTTCCAGAGTCTATAGAAATTTGAAGACTGACCAGCAATGCATTTACTATTTCTAGAGTCACTTCCTTAACTACTTTGGGATGAACATTATCAGTCCCTGGGGATTTATCAGCCTTCAATCCCATCAATTTACCCAACACCATTTCCCTACTAATACTGATTTCATACAGTCCCTCCTTCTCACTGGACCCTATGTTCCCCAACATTACTGGGAGGTAATTTGTGTCCTCCTTTGTGAAGACAGAACCAAAGTATGTATTTAATTGGTCTGCCATTTCTTTGTTCCCCATTACTTCCAAACAGAATTCGATGAAGTGTCATTTAACAGGCTTGTCAATAAAGATAAAGCCCATGGAATAAAAGGGACAAAGTTGTCTGCATGACCAGAAGCAGAGAGAGGGGGTGAAAGGTTGTTTTTAGACTGGAGGAAGTTTCCCCAGGGGTCGTTACTGGGTCTGCTACTTTTCATGATATATATTAAACACTTGGACTTGAGTGTAAATGGAACAATTTCAAAATTTACACTTGGCACAAATTTGGAAGTGTACTGCGCAATGAGGATGATTGTAACAGACATCAAGTGAATGTAGACAGGTTGGTGGAATGGACGGACACGTGGCAGATAAACTTTAACCGAAGCGCAAATTGATACATTTTCATTGGACGGAGAGGAGAGGCAATGGAAAATAAAGGGTGTAATTTTAATGGGGGTGCAGCAACAGAGTGGATGCATGTGAATAGTTCAATGGCAGGACATATAGATAAGCTTGTTCAAAATGACATGCTGTGTGACTGTTTCAAAGACAAACTATCCCTCCTTGTCCTTCACAAACTTACTGCAGTCTGTGACAATGTTCACAACACCATCTTCCTCCCACGCTGTCGTCCAGCTGGAAGGAAATGCTGTTACCTTTTTATTATTTCATGGGATGAAGCATCGCTGGCTAAACCAACATTCATTGCCCATCACTAATTGCCTTTGGAAAAGTGGTATTAAGCTGCCTCCTTGATCCGCTGCAGTCCATCTGGTGCCGGTACACCCACAGTACTATTTAGGAAGGGAGTTCCAGGATTTTGACCCAGTGACATAAAGGAACAGCGATAGAGTTTCATTTCAGAATGGCATATGACTTGGAGGGGAACTTGCAGGTGGTGGTGTTCCCATGCATCGCTGCCATTGTCCTTCTAAGTTGTAGAGGTCGTGGGTTTGGAAGGTGCTGTCTAAGGAGCCTTGGTGCGTTGCTACAGTGCATCTTGTAGATGGTACACACTGCTGCCCCTGTGCTGGTGGTGAGGGAGTGCATAATACCCCAATCACAACAAACAAGCGGGCGGTTTTGTCCTGAATGGTGTTGACCTTCTGGAGTGTTGTTGGTGCTGCACTCATCCACGCAAGTGGACAGTATTCCATAACACTCCTGACTTGTGCCTTGCAAATGGTGGAGAGGCTTTGGGGAGTCAGGAGGTGAGTTACTCTCCGCAGCATTCCGAGCTTTTGACCTGCTCTTGTCGCTGCAATTCAGCTTCTGTTCAATGGTAACCCCTAGGATGCTGATTGTGGGAGATTCAGCGATGGTAATGCCGTTTAATGTCAAGGGGAGATGGTTAGATTCTCTCTTATTGGAAATGATTGTGTCCTGGCACTTGTGTGTCATGAATGTTACTTGCCACTTTTCAGTTCAAGCCTGAATGTTGTCCAGGTCTTGCTGCATATGTCCGTCTTCAGTATCTGAGCAGTTGTGAATAGTGATCATCATTGTACAGTCATCAGTGAACTTTCCCACTTCTGACCTTATGATTGAAGAGGGTCATTGATGAAGCAGCTGAAGATGTTTGGGCCTAGGACACTACCCTGAGGAACTCCTGCAGTGATGTCCTGGAACTGAGATGATTGACCTCCAACAACCACAACCATCTTCCTTTATGCTAGGTTAGGAATGACTCCCAAGCAGTTGATTTCTCCCATTGACTTCTGCTTAGCTACGTTCCATTCATAGCTAAAATAACAGAAAATGCTGTAAATACTCAACTTGACTGGCAGCATCTGTGGAAAGAGAAGCAAAGTTAACGTTTCATGTTGATAACATTTCATCAGAACAGGCAATGATTAGAAATGTAATCGGTGTTGAAAAAGTGAAAGGTGGGGAAGAGCAACAAAAGGGAAGATCTGTGATAGGCCGAGGATGGGGAGACTAAATGACAAAGAACAAGGCAAAGGGAGTGGTAACATTTGTTGTAAGGGACAAAGCATTTGTCCAGGGAGGGTGTTAATGGCTGAATAATGAACTGCTCTGTCCGAAAGCAAAAGTATGAAAAACAAGTTTAAGACCAGGTGCCGGTGTGAAATTGTTGAACTCAGTGCTGATCCAGAGGCTCTAAAGTGTGCAATTGGAAGATGAGGTTCTGTTCCTCAAGCTTGTCTTGAGCTTCACTGGAACACTGCAGAATGTGGAGAGCAGAAATGTCAGTGTGGGAGCAGGGCAGTGAATTAAAATGGCAAGTGACCAGAAGTTCAGTGACATGCTTGTGGACTGAGTGGACAGGTTCCACAAAGCGTCTTCCAGTCTGTATTTGGTCTCCACAATTATCTTTATTATTATTTGTTCATGGGATGTGCGCATCGCTGACGAGGACAGCATTTATTGGCGATCCTTAATGGAAAGGAGACCGCATTGTGAGCAGCGAATACAGTATACTAAATTGAAAGAAGTACAAGTTAATATGCTGATTCACCTGAAAGGAGTGTTTGAGGTCTTGGATAGTGAGGCTAGAGGAGGGAAAAGGGCAGGTATGACACCTTCTGTGATTGCATGGGAAGTTGCCGTGGGAAGGGAACAAGGTGTTGGGGGTGAGGGAGGAGTGGTCCAGGGTGTCACGGAGGGAACAATCCCTTCGGAATGATGACTTGGGAGGGTGGGGGGAAGGAGTGCTTGGCAGTGGCATCACACTGGAGGTGGCAGAAATGGTGGAAAGTGATACTTTGGATGTGGAGGCTGATGGGGTGGAAAGTGAAGACAAGATGAACCCTTTCACAGGTCTGGGAGGGAGGGGAAGGGATGAGGGTAGAAGTGCGGGAAATGAGCCGGACCCAGCTGAGGGCCCTGTCAACCACAGTAGGGGGGATCCTCAGTGGAGGAAAAAGGAAGACATAACCGAAATGCTGTTCTGGAAGGTTGCATCATCAGAGCAGATGCGATGGAGATGGAGAATTTGGGAGAATGGAATGGAGTCCTTACAGTAGGCAGGGTGTGAAGAAATGTAGTCGAGGTAGCTGTGAGAGTCGGTGGGCTTATAATGGATATGATTGGGCAGCCTATCCCAAGAGATGGAGACTGAAGAGTCGAGGAAGGGAAGTGTTGGAGATAGACGATTGAAGGTGATTGAAGGGTGAAAATTGGAAGCGATGTTGATAAAGTTTTCCAGTTCGAGATGGGAGCAGGAAACAGCACCCATATAGTTATCAATGCACCAGAAAAAAGAGCTCAGGGAGGGTACCTGAGTCGGACTGGAACAAGGAATGTCCAACATATGCGATAACAAGGGCATAGTTAAGACCCATGCGGGTACCCATAGCAATACCATTTACTTGAAGTTAAGCTGTGAAGAGAGACTGGGCAGGCTAGGGTTGTTTTCCTTAGAGCACAGAAGGCTGAGGGGGGACCTGATTGAGGTATACAAAATTATAGGGTAGATGGGAAGAAACTTTTTTCCCCTTAGCGGAGGTGTCAATGACCAGGGGACAGAGATTTAAGGTAAAGACAGGAGTTTTAGAGGCGATTTGAGGACAAATGTTGCCTGTTGAAATCTGGAACCCACTGCCTGAAGGGGTGGCAGAGGCAGGAACGCTCACAAGAAGTATTTAGACGAGCACTTGAAACGCCACAGCATCCAAAGCTACGGCCAAATGCTGGAAAATGGGATTAGAATAGTGAGGTGCTTGATGGCCAGCAGTGACACAATGGGCCGAAGGACCTATTTCTGTGTTTTATACCTCTCTGACTCAATGAACTAAGTGGAGTTCAAGGAGAAGTTGTTCAATGTGAGAACAGGTTCAGCCAGGCGAAGGAGGGGGGTGGTGGATGGGGACTGGCTCGGCCTCTGTTCAAGGAAGAAGCAGAGAGGCCTCAATCCATCCTGGCATGGGATGGAGGTGTAGAGAGAGTGGACGTCCATAGTGAAGAGGAGGTGGTTAGTGCCAAGAAGATGGAAATTGTCAAAATGACGAAGGGCGTCCAAAGCATCACATATGTAGGAGGGAAGAGACTGGACAAGGGGAGAAAAAATCGAGTCAAGATAGGAAGAAATAAGTTCAGTGCGATAGGAACAATGTGAAACAATGGCTTGACCAGGGTAGTCCTCATTGTGAATTTTCTGAATGAGGTAGAAGTGGGCTGTCCGGGGTTCTGTGAATAAGGTTGGAAGCTGTAGAGGGAAGATGCCTGGAGGAGATGAGGTCAATGACAGTGTCCTGCAGACAGCGGCTTGATGCTTTGTGGTGGGGTCATGGTCCAGGGGAAAGTAGGAAGAAGTGTCTGAGAGTTGGCACTGAGCCTTTGCGAGGCAGAGGTCAGTACGCCAGACAACAACAGCACCACCCTTGTCTGCAGGTTTGATCACAATGTCGGGATTAGACAGTAAGGGGAGCAGAGAAATTGAATGGCATATGTCTCGCCGACAGTTCTCAATGAAAAGATCAAGACTGGGTAAGAGGCCAGAGGGAGGGGTGCAGGTGGAGGGAGAATACCGGAGGTGCCTGAGTAGGTCCACTGGTCAGGGAAAGGATCCCTGTCCGAACAATTGAGCAAGAGGTGATGGTGACAGAAAAGAGCTCCACGTCATGCGGAGCGTGAAATGAATTGAGGTTGGAGTATTCGGGGTTCAAACAGTTGTTTGCTATGTACAGATCATTCCGCAATAGAGAGGGGAAGGTGTCACTGTTTAAAAATAAGGAGTCGCCCATTTAAGACAGAGATGAGGAGAAATTCTTTCCTCTCAGAGTGTCGAGTCTTTGAAATTATCTTCCTCAAAAGGCAGAGTCTTTGAATATTTTTAATGCAGAGTTGGATAGATTCCTGATAAGCAAGGGGGAAAAAGGTTATTGGGAGTAGGTGGAAATGTGGAGTAATCAGTTCAGCCAGCAACTTATTGAATGGTGCAGCAGGCTCGAAGGTCCGAGTGGCCAACTCCTACTCCTAATTCATATGTTTGTACGTAAATATATGCTGTTATTGTTTTGATGGCTTTGGAACAGCACTGTATACTTACCCCAGCCTGAAAAACAATATATGTTCTGTGCCTTAGCCAATTGGATATTCAAACAACCACTGCCACTTTGATCCATTGGTTTCAGTTTTCCTAAGAAGTCTGTTAAATGACACTTGGTCAAACACCTTTTGAAAGTTTATATACATAACACCAGCTGTGCCACCCTCATCAGTCCCCTCTAATACTATATCAAATACATCCTTCAGGTTTGTTAGGTACAATTTGCCTTTAACCTGTTCATGGTAGCTGACATTTATAAATGAGAGATGGTGCAGGAGGGAGGGGTTCAGATTTTTGGGACGTTGGAACCGGTTCTGGGGGAGGTGGGACTATTACAAATTGGACGGTCTACACCTGGGCCGGACTGGAACCAATGTCCTTGGGGTTGCTCTTGCTAACGCTGTTGGGGAGGGTTTAAACTAATGTGGCAGGGGGATGGAAACCAAATGAGGAGGTCAGTGGACAGTAAGGAGGTAGTAACTAAAGCCTGTAAGGAACAAGATAATGAAGTCAGCGTGACTAAGAGAAAGAGTAGGCAGGGAGCAGATGATGAACGCAAAGGGAGTGGTGGTCTGAGGTGCATTTGTTTTAATGCAAGAAGTGTAGTAGGTAAGGCAGATGAACTTAGGGCTTGGATTAGTACCTGGGAGTATGATGTTATTGCTATTACTGAGACTTGGTTGAGGGAAGGGCATGATTGGCAACTAAATATCCCAGGATATCGATGCTTCAGGCGGAATAGAGAGGGAGATAAAAGGGGTGGAGGAGTTGCATTACTGGTCAAAGAGGAGATCACAGCTGTGCTGAAGGAGGGCACTATGGAGGACTCGAGCAGTGAGGCAATATGGGCAGAACTCAGAAATAGGAAGGGTGTGGTAACAATGTTGGGGCTTTACTACAGGCCTCCCAACAGCGAGCGTGAGATAGAGGTACAAATATGTAAACAGATTATGGAAAGATGTAGGAGCAACAGGGTGGTGGTAGGATATTTTAATTTTCCCAACATTGACTAGGATTCACTAGTGTTAGAGGTCTAGATGGAGCAGAATATGTAAGGAGCATCCAGGAGGGTTTTCTGGAGCAGTATGTAAATAGTCCAACTCTGGAAGGGGCCATACTGGACCTGGTGTTGGGGAATGAGCCCGGCCAGGTGGTTGAAGTTTCAGTAGGGGACTACTTTGGGAATAGTGATCACAATTCCGTAAGTTTTAGAATACTCATGGACAAAGACAAGAGTGGTCCTAAAGGAAGAGTGCTAAATTGGGGGAAGGCCAACTATACCAAAATTCGGCAGGAGCTGGGGAATGTAGATTGGGAGCAGCTGTTTGAAGGTAAATCCACATTTGATATGTGGGAGGCTTCCAAAGAGAGGTTGATTAGCGTGCAGGAGAGACATGTTCCTGTGAAAATGAGGGATAGAAATGGCAAGATTAGGGAACCATGGATGACAGGTGAAATTGTGAATCTAGCTAAGAGGAAAAAGGAAGCATACATAAGGTCTAGGCAGCTGAAGAAAGACGAAGATTTGGAAGAATATCGGGAATGTAGGTCCAATCTGAAACGAGGAATTAAGAGGGCTAAAAGGGGTCATGAAATATCTTTAGCAAACAGGGTTAAGGAAAATCCCAAAGCCTTTTATTCATAAATAAGGAGCAAGAGGGTAATGAGAGAAAGGATCGGCCCACTCAAGGACAAAGGAGGAAAGTTATGCGTGGAGTCAGAGAAAATGGGTGAGATTCTGAACGAGTACTTTGCATCAGTATTCACCGAGGAGAGGGACATGACGGATGTTGAGGTTAGGGACAGATGTTTGATTACTCTAGGTCAAGTCGGCATAAGGAGGGAGGAAGTGTTGGGTATTCTAAAGGGCATTAAGGTGGACAAGTCCCCAGGTCCGGATGGGATCTATCCCAGATTACTGAGGGAAGCGAGAGAGGAAATAGCTGGGGCCTTAACAGATATCTTTGCAGCATCCTTAAACACGGGTGAGGTCCCGGAGGACTGGAGAATTGCTGATGTTGTCCCCTTGTTTAAGAAGGGTAGCAGGGATAATCCAGGTAATTATAGACCGGTGAGCCTGACGTCAGTGGTAGGGAAGCTGCTGGGGAAGATACTGAGGGATAGGATCTATTCCCATTTGGAAGAAAATGGGATTATCAGTGATAGGCAACATGGTTTTGTGCAGGGAAGGTCATGTCTTACCAACTTAATAGAATTCTTTGAGGAAGTGACAAAGTTGATTGATGAGGGAAGGGCTGTAGATGTCATATACATGGACTTCAGTAAGGCGTTTGATAAGGTTCCCCATGGTAGGCAGATGTAGAAAGTGAAGTCGCATGGGGATCCAGGGTGTACTAGCTAGATGGATAAAGAACGGGCTGGGCAACAGGAGACAGAGAGTAGCAGTGGAGGGGAGTTTCTCAAAATGGAGACGTGTGACCAGTGGTTTTCCACAGGGATCCGTGCTGGGACCACTGATTGTGATATACATAAATGATTTGGAGGAAAGTATAGGTGGTCTGATTAGCAAGTTTGCAGACGACACTAAGATTGGTGGAGGAGCAGATAGTGAAGGGGACTGTCAGAGAATACAGCAGAATATAGATAGATTTGAGAGTTGCGCAGAGAAATGGCAGATGGAGTTCAATCCGGGCAAATGCGAGGTGATGCATTTTGGAAGATCCAATTCAAGAGTGAACAAGACAGTAAATGGAAAAGTCCTGGGGAAAATTGATGTACAGAGAGATTTGGGTGTTCAGGTCCATTGTTCCCTGAAGGTGGCAACGCAGGTAAATAGAGTGGTCAAGAAGGCATACGGCATGCTTTCCTTCATCGGACAGGGTATTGAGTACAAGAGTTGGCAGGTCATGTTACATTTGGTTCGGCCACATTTGGAATGCTGCATGCAGTTCTGGTCGCCACATTACCTAAAGGATGTAGATGCTTTGGAGAGGGTGCGGAGGAGGTTCACCAGGATGTTGGCTGGTATGGAGTACGCTAGCTATGAAGAGAGGTTGAGCAGATTAGGATTATTTTCATTAGAAAGACGGAGGTTGAGGGGGGACCTGATTGAGGTGTACAAAATCATGAGAGGTATAGACAGGTTGGATAGCAAGAAGCTTTTTCCCAGAGTGGGGGATTCAATTACTAGGGGACACGAGTTCAAAGTGAGAGGGGAAATGTTATGGGGGGATATGCTTGGAAAGTTCTTTACGCAGAGGGTGGTGGGTGCCTGGAACGCGTTGCCTGTGGAGGTGGGAGACGCGGGCTCGATAGCATCTTTTAAGATGTATCTAGACAGATACATGAATGGGCAGGAAGCAAAGAGATACAGACCCTTAGAAAATAGGCGACAGGTTTAGATAGAGGATCTGGATCGGCGCAGGCTTGGAGGGCTGAATGGCCTGTTCCTGTGCTGTAACTTTCTTCTTCTTCTTCTTCTAAACCATTGTGTTTAAAAACAGCGGTTATCTCTGACAGGTTGATGGTTGTAATTTCCCCACCAGGGATACTCGTCTGACAGGTCAGTAAATACAGGGTTTATTCCAGCTCTACTTTTTTAAATGGGGTGTGACATTTACAACTCTCCAGTCCTCTGCCACGGATTGGAAGATTCTGGCGAGTCCCTCTGCTATTTTCATTATTTCTGTACAAAAGTGTTGGATTGAAAGGCTTTCATTGAACCTGTTTGCTCAGTGACTGTTGGAGAAAGTTTCTGAGCTTTGCTAATTATTACATAACTTTGTAGAAGCAGAAAAGCAGGACACAGCTTGTAGCTAATCTAACCACAACCAACGGTCATAAATTGGAGACAGAGCAGCTAACCACAATCAGACTTTATGGCTAGATATGGTGTCTGGAGTGGGCATTGAATTAAGGAACTAGCTTGTTATTGTTGAAACTGATGTTTTGCTGACCTCGGACCCTGCATGGTGCACCGTTACGTAGGCAGTCTTGTGGGTGCTTATCTAATTGTGAAACTGTTAGCTCTGCCTTTTTTATACTATATAAGTCCACGGCGATCTGTAGCTCTTTGGGAGTAGCACTGAACCGCACTTAGGTAAGGTGTTATCCCCATGATATCATGCAATAAAGGGTTTGATTCTCAACGTCTGAGTCCGGAGAATTTGTTCAACAATAGGGCACAATCTGGATTTTCTCCAACAGTGACTGGATTTAATGTCAGTCTCCATGGACTCTAATTGTGTCACTGGAGCATTTCCTTTTTCTATTAATAAGAGATTCCTTTCAATGTGTTATCTTATAGTGTCAGCCAGAGCATCGTCTCCGGCACTAACAGGGATCACCGGCTCCAGCGAGAGTGAAAGGATAGATCAGAATCTGAGAACAATAGATCGGAATGTTACAACAATGGATCAGAATCTGAGAACAATAGATCGGAATGTTACAACAATGGACAGGAGTTTATCCTATTGGTTTGGCTATCTTACTGCGGATTATTCTTGGATTACATTAGTGGATCAGATCTATTATGCACTGAGGATGACTCAATACATTTATTATCCCATACTCGCTATTGTTGGTGTCCCTGGTAAGTCTCTCCATCAAGCTATTAATCCTATAAACGATAATTAACTGTTTTGCTGTTCTTAACATTGGCCACCTCCAAAAGATTGTCCTGCCTGTGAGCCCATTTACTGTACGTTGTCAAGAGGAGGTAAACAGTCTACAAAGGGATATAAATAGGTTCAGTAAGATTGCAAAACTTTGGCAGATGGAGTATCATGTGGTAAGATGTGGACTTGTCCACTTTGGCAGGAAGAATAGAAAAGCAGGATGCTATTTAAATGTAGAGAGATTGCACAACTCGGTGGTACAGCGGGATCTGGGTGTCCTGGTACATGAATCAGAAAGAGTCAGTATACAGGGACAGCAAGTGACTAGGAAGGCAAATGGAATGTTAGTGTTTATTGCAAAGGGAATCGAGTATAAAAGTGGAGAAGTTTTACTGCAGATGTGCAGGGCTTTGGTGAGACCACATCAGGAATATTGTGTATACTTTTGGTCTCCTTCTTTGATGAAACTATATAATTGCATCCGAAGCAGGTGAACGAAAGTTCAGTTGATTCGTTTCGTGAATGAAGGGCTTATTTTATCAAGAAAGGTTCAAGAGGGTGGAGTTTAGAAGAATGAGAGATGTCTTATTGAAACATAGCTGATACTGAGTAACCTTGATAGAGTGGATACCGAGAGGATGTTTCCCCTTGTTGGGGAGACTGGAACTAGGGGATAAAGCGAAAAATAAATGTTCAGCCATGATCATATCGAATGATGGAGCAGGCTCAAAGGGCCGAATGGCCTCCTCCTGCTCCTCAGTCCCAAGTTCCTATGTGTAGAAACATCTCAATTTTAATATTCCCATCATGTGATCAAATCCCT
The DNA here is from genome assembly GCF_036365525.1 of Heterodontus francisci. Lineage (NCBI taxonomy): Eukaryota > Metazoa > Chordata > Chondrichthyes > Heterodontiformes > Heterodontidae > Heterodontus > Heterodontus francisci. The sequence continues at coordinate 69,244,701 of NC_090398.1, read as the reverse complement.
CCATGGCCTCACCCCTCTGATTATCCCAGTCCCCTGTCAATTTCCAATATCCCTGAAACTTGTTGATCTTAAAGTCCTTTTCTAATTCCCTTTTTAAAGAGAGTCCCCTCCCCCCCACCCTCGTCTCTCTCCCTGACCACACATTTCATCTCTCCTGCTCCACTCATGCTGTGGAAGTTTGGATCCATAAAATGGTGTGACTGCCGGTCACATCCAGCACATTGTACAGGACACCCGGGCTGGCCGGGGTGCTGGTGTCGGTGTAATGTGTGTGTGTGTGTCTGTCGTGTGAGGCGGGGCCTGAATATGATGTCAATCAGCCATTTCAGTAGCTTTGATGTACGACTTTGAAACTTAGTCTGTGCATGTCCACTGACTGCCTGTGTTAGTCACTCTCAGCTGAACATACATTCAGCAACACGAGGAACCCCCTCTAGGGTTATTTAAAAGGACTAGACATCCAACATACAGGTGAGGGGCTTTTGACTTATTTCTGCTTTTGTAAAGTTAGTGGAGGTACTGTGGATGGTTTTCTTGAGGTTGTGTTTTGAGCTGCTGCAGACATTCAGGAAGGACCGAGGATTTGGTGACCCAACTCTGGACGAGGTATGGGGACTGTAGTTACAGTGTCTCTTGGTCTGTAACATGACCACCAAATGGAGCAGAGGCTGCAGAGAGGGGAAGCTCTTTAAAGAGGGAGGAGGAGGGGCCTCTGCACTATGCTCCCCGGGTTTTCCAGAGCACTTTTCCTACCTACACCTAACCCAGAAGCAGTGTGTGAGGTGACTCTGATTCAGTAAGGAGGTGGTCACTGAACTGTGTCACCTCCTGTCACACGACCTGGAGCCTCACACCAGGGTGAGGCTGTTAAGGTCACAGTTTCATTGAACTTCTATGGATCTGGATCTTTCCAGGCAGGAGCAGCTGATGCACCCATCATATTGTCATTTCCTTCAAGTGTCCATCCAATTTCCTTTTGAAATCATTGATTGTCTTCACTTCCATCACCCTCGTGGGCAGCGAGTTCAAGGTGTTACAAAGAGGTCGAAAATTATGAGAACAAATGTCTCTTTCTGTCCAACAACCTGTCTGTAAGCAGACTGTAGTTAATTTTCCCCCTTTTTTAAAAACAAGGAAAATCCTGATTCCGTATTTCTCCACTCCCTCAGCTTGCGAACCCTGACTTTTAAAGGACTGCAACAACACTGGTGTTAAAGTTAAAAATAGAAGTAGGATTTATTACTACATACTCAAACTCAGGAAGCGGGTTACATTCGCAGCTAACATTCCTAAGCATACAGGGAATGGTAAAGGCATCAAAAGGGTAAGAACATTTACCAAGTAGAAAAAATAGCTTAATTACAAACTGAAGGAGGTTCCAGTTGAAAATAGAGTCCGTTTTTTCACTGACATAAAGTTCAAAGCTGGAATTAACCAACTGGAATGGCTGAGTGGAGTAGGAGTTGCAGGAAATCTCTACTCTCAATGTTTCTTCTTGCACTTTCGGGGATAAGCTGAGGCTTTTTTATGACGAGAATCTGGTAGAGAGCAGAATTATTTTCTTGCTGCTTTGCAGACTGTGGCATCTTATTTCCTTCTTGCAGGCAGGCCCCAGGGATAGCCAGCTGCAAACCTTCCAGGCAGCTGCTTACCTGTAAGAGCTGTTCCCTCAAACTAAAACGGTTTCAAAACCAGATAGGCTTAAAAGGATGGCATTTGGGTCATGTGATCGGAACCCTTAAAGTAACTGTCCCAGGTACTGTTGTTGAAGGGATCTGCTCCCCCACCATGTTTAAACAAGTTGAACACAGAAGTGGCAGCTTACAATAACATCCAAGTGCACGAAAATACAATTTGCAGTCGGTTTCCATCCATTTGTGACACATATCAACAACAACTGCTGCATAAAAAAAGTTATTCTGCACATTCTCCCTGCATCTCTTGTCCAGAACTTTAAATCTGTGGCCCCTAGTCCTCATACCATTAGTTAATAGAGACATTTTCCTTGTCTAACTAATCTAAGCCTGTCATAATCATCTACATTTTAATCAAAGCTCCCCTCATTCTCCTTTGTTCAAAGAGCAAGAAACCAAGTTTTACTAACCTAACCTTGTAACAAATATTCCCATCCCTGGAATAATTCTGGTAAATCACAACTGCACCCTTTCAAGGACCCGCACATCTTTCCAAAAGTCTGGTGAACAGAAATGGAATAGATACTGTAGTTGCAGCCGAACCAGAGCATTATAAGTGTTCAGCATATCTTCACTGCTTTAGTGCTGAATGCCTCTTTTTATTAAGGACAAGATCCAATACGATTTACTAATCAATCTCTCAGTATGTCCTGCCACCTTCAAACATTGATGTATATGCACCCGCAAGTCCCTCTATTCCTGCAAATCATTCAGCAATGTGTTATTAAGTCTATATTGCTTCTCGAAAATACATCTGCCAGTTCAGCTAACCTATGGATGTCCTGTTCCAGTCAATTACTATTATTTTGACTTTATGTCCATTCTGATAGGCTGTCGAAGTCCAGTTTCAGTCAATTACTATCATCCTGACTGTCTGTCCATTCTGCTAAACTATCAACGTCCTGTTTCAGTCAATTACTATCATCCTGACTGTCTGTCCATTCTGCTAAACTATCCATGTCCTGTTTCAGTCAATTACTATCATCCTGACTGTCTGACCATTCTGCTAAACTATCAACGTCCTGTTTCAGTCAATTACTATCATCCTGACTGTCTGTCCATTCTGCTAAACTATCCATGTCCTGTTTCAGTCAATTACTATCATCCTGACTGTCTGACCATTCTGCTAAACTATCAACGTCCTGTTTCAGTCAATTACTATCATCCTGACTGTCTGTCCATTCTGCTAAACTATCCATGTCCTGTTTCAGTCAATTACTATCATCCTGACTGTCTGTCCATTCTGCTAAACTATCAATGTCCTGTTTCAGTCAATTACTACCATCCTGACTCTCTGTCCATTCTGCTAAACTATCAATGTCCTGTTTCAGTCAATTACTATCATCCTGACTGTCTGTCCATTCTGCAAAACTATCAATGTCCTGTTTCAGCCAATTTCTATCATCCTGACTCTCTCTCCATTCTGCTAAACTATCCATGTCCTGCTGCAGTCAATTACTATCATCCTGACTGTCTGTCCATTCTGCTAAACTATCAATGTCCTGTTTCAGTCAATTACTATCATCATGACTGTCTGTCCATTCTGCGAAACTATCAATGTCCAGTTTCAGCCAATTACTATCATCCTGACTGTCTGTCCATTCTGCTAAACTATCAATGTCCTGTTTCAGTCAATTACTATCATCCTGACTGTCTGTCCATTCTGCTATACTATCAATGTCCTGTTTCAGTCAATTACTATCATCCTGACTGTCTGTCCATTCTGCTAAACTATCAATGTCCTGTTTCAGTCAATTACTATCATCCTGACTGTCTGTCCATTCTGCTATACTATCCATGTACTGTTTCAGTCAATTACTATCATCCTGACTGTCTATCCATTCTGCTAAACTATCAATGTCCTGTTTCAGTCAATTACTATCATCCTGACTGTCTGTCCATTCTGCTAAACTATCCATGTCCTGTTTCAGTCAATTACTATCATCCTGACTGTCTATCCATTCTGGGAAACTATCCATATCCTGTTTCAGTCAATTACTATCATCCTGACTCTCTGTCCATTCTGCTAAACTATCCATGTCCTGTTTCAGTCAATTACTATCATCCTGACTCTCTGTCCATTCTGCTAAAATATCAATGTCCTGTTTCAGTCAATTACTATCATCCTGACTGTCTGTCCATTCTGCTAAACTATCAATGTCCTGTTTCAGTCAATTACTACCATCCTGACTGTCTGTCCATTCGGCTAAACTATCAATGTCCTGTTTCAGTCAATTTCTATCATCCTGACTCTCTCTCCATTCTGCTAAACTATCCATGTCCTGCTTCAGTCAATTACTATCATCCTGACTGTCTGTCCATTCTGCTAAACTATCAATGGCCTGTTTCAGCCAATTACTATCATCCTGACTGTCTGTCCATTCTGCTAAACTATCAATGTCCTGTTTCAGTCAATTACTATCATCCTGACTGTCTGTCCATTCTGCTATACTATCAATGTCCTGTTTCAGTCAATTAATATCATCCTGACTGTCTATCCATTCTGCTAAACTATCCAAATCCTGTTTCAGTCAATTACTATCATCCTGACTGTCTATCCATTCTGGGAAACTCTCCATGTCCTTTTTCAGTCAATTACTATCATCCTGACTCTCTGTCCATTCTGCTAAACGGTCCATGTCCTGTTTCAGTCAATTACTATCATCCTGACTCTCTGTCCATTCTGCTAAAATATCAATGTCCTGTTTCAGTCAATTACTATCATCCTGACTGTCTGTCCATTCTGCTAAACTATCAATGTCCTGTTTTAGTCAATTACTACCATCCTGACTGTCTGTCCATTCTGCTAAACTATCCATGTCCTGTTTCAGTCAATTACTACCATCCTGACTGTCTGTCCATTCGGCTAAACTATCAATGTCCTGTTTCAGTCAATTACTACCATCCTGACTGTCTGTCCATTCTGCTAAACTATCACTGTCCTGTTTCAGTCAATTACTATCATCCTGACTGTCTATCCATTCTGCGAAACTATCAATGTCCTGTTTCAGTCAATTACTATCATCCTGACTGTCTGTCCATTCTGCTAAACTATCAATGTCCTGTTTCAGTCAATTACTATCATCCTGACTGTCTGTCCATTCTGCTAAAATATCCATGTCCTATTTCAGTCAATTAGTATCATCCTGACTGTCTATCCATTCTGGGAAACTATCCATGTCCTGTTTCAGTCAATTACTATCATCCTGACTGTCTGTCCATTCTGCTAAACTATCCATGTCCTGTTTCAGTCAATTACTATCATCCTGACTCTCTGTCCATTCTGCTAAACTATCAATGTCCTGTTTCAGTCAATTACTACCATCATGACTGTCAGTCCATTCTGCTGAACAATCAATGTCCTGTTTCAGTCAATTACTACCATCCTGACTGTCTGTCCATTCGGCTAAACTATCAATGTCCTGTTTCAGTCAATTACTACCATCCTGACTGTCTGTCCATTCTGGTAAACTATCAATGTCCTGTTTCAGTCAATTACTATCATCCTGACTGTCTGTCCATTCTGCTAAACTATCAATGTCCTGTTTCAGTCAATTACTGTCATCCTGACTCTCTGTCCATTCTGCTAAACTATCCATGTCCTGTTTCAGTCAATTACTATTATCCTGACTGTCTGTCCATTCTGCAAAACTATCAATGACCTGTTTCAGTCAATTACTATCATCCTGACTGTCTGTCCATTCTGCAAAACTATCCATGTCCTGTTTCAGTCAATTACTATCATCCTGACTCTCTGTCCATTCTGCTAAACTATCCATGTCCTGTTTCAGTCAATTAGTATCATCCAGACTGTCTGTCCATTCTGCTAAACTATCAATGTCCTGTTTCAATCAATTACAATCATCCTGACTCTCTGTCCATTCTGCTAAACTATCCATGTCCTGTTTCAGTCAATTACTATCATCCTGACTGTCTGTCCATTCTGCTAAACTATCAATGTCCTGTTTCAGTCAATTGCTATCATCCTGACTGTCTGTCCATTCTGCTAAACTATCCATGTCCTGTGTCAGTCAATTACTATCATCCTGACTGTCTGTCCATTCTGCTAAACTATCAATATTCTGTTTCAGTCAATTACTATCATCCTGACTGTCTGTCCATTCTGCTAAACTATCAATGTCCTGTTTCAATCAATTACTATCATCCTGACTGTCTGTCCATTCTGCTAAACTATCAATGTCCTGTTTCAGTCAATTACTATCATCCTGACTGTCTGTCCATTCTGCTAACCTATCAATGTCCTGTTTCAGTCAATTACTATCATCCTGACTGTCTGTCCATTCTGCTAAGCTATCCATGTCCTGTTTCAGTCAATTACTATCATCCTGACTGTCTGTCCATTCTGCTAACCTACCAATGTCCTGTTTCAGTCAATTACTATCATCCTGACTGTCTGTCCATTCTGCTAAACTATCAATGTCCTGTTTCAGTCAATTACTATCATCCTGACTGTCTGTCCATTCTGCTAACCTATCAATGTCCTGTTTCAGTCAATTACTATCATCCTGACTCTCTGTCCATTCTGCTAAACTATCAATGTCCTGTTTCAGTCAATTACTACCATCCTGACTGTCAGTTCATTCTGCTGAACTATCAATGTCCTGTTTCAGTCAATTACTACCATCCTGACTGTCTGTCCATTCTGCTAAACTATCAATGTCCTGTTTCAGTCAATTACTATCATCCTGACTGTCTGTCCATTCTGCTAAACTATCCATGTCCTGTGTCAGTCAATTACTATCATCCTGACTGTCTGTCCATTCTGCTAAACTATCAATGTTCTGTTTCAGTCAATTACTATCATCCTGACTGTCTGTCCATTCTGCTAAACTATCAATGTCCTGTTCAAATCAATTACTATCATCCTGACTGTCTGTCCATTCTGCTAAACTATCAATGTCCTGTTTCAGTCATTTACTATCATCCTGACTGTCTATCCATTCTGCTAAACTATCAATGTCCTGTTTCAGTCAATTACTATCATTCTGACTGTCTGTCCATTCTGCTAAACTATCCATGTCCTGTTTCAGTCAATTACTATCATCCTGACTGTCTGTCCATTCTGCTAAACTATCAATGTCCTGTTTCAATCAATTACTATCATCCTGACTGTCTGTCCATTCTGCTAAACTATCAATGTCCTGTTTCAGTCAATTACTATCATCCTGACTGTCTGTCCATTCTGCTAACCTATCAATGTCCTGTTTCAGTCAATTACTATCATCCTGACTGTCTGTCCATTCTGCTAAACTATCCATGTCCTGTTTCAGTCAATTACTATCATCCTGACTGTCTGTCCATTCTGCTAACCTACCAATGTCCTGTTTCAGTCAATTACTATCATCCTGACTGTCTGTCCATTCTGCTAAACTATCCATGTCCTGTTTCAGTCAATTACTATCATCCTGACTGTCTGTCCATTCTGCTAAACTATCAATGTCCTGTTTCAGTCAATTACTATCATCCTGACTGTCTGTCCATTCTGCGAAACTATCAATGTCCTGTTTCAGTCAATTACTATCATCCTGACTGTCTGTCCATTCTGCTAAACTATCAATGTCCTGTTTAAGTCAATTACTATCATCCTGACTCTCTGTCCATTCTGCTAAACTATCAATGTCCTGTTTCAGTCAATTACCATCATCCTGACTGTCTGTCCCTTCTGGGAATCTATCCATGTCCTGTTTCAGTCAATTACTATCATCCTGACTGTCTGTCCATTCTGCTAACCTATCAATGTCCTGTTTCAGTCAATTACTATCATCCTGACTCTCTGTCCATTCTGCTAAACTATCAATGTCCTGTTTCAGTCAATTACTACCATCCTGACTGTCAGTTCATTCTGCTGAACTATCAATGTCCTGTTTCAGTCAATTACTACCATCCTGACTGTCTGTCCATTCTGCTAAACTATCAATGTCCTGTTTCAGTCAATTACTATCATCCTGACTGTCTGTCCATTCTGCTAAACTATCCATGTCCTGTGTCAGTCAATTACTATCATCCTGACTGTCTGTCCATTCTGCTAAACTATCAATGTTCTGTTTCAGTCAATTACTATCATCCTGACTGTCTGTCCATTCTGCTAAACTATCAATGTCCTGTTCAAATCAATTACTATCATCCTGACTGTCTGTCCATTCTGCTAAACTATCAATGTCCTGTTTCAGTCATTTACTATCATCCTGACTGTCTATCCATTCTGCTAAACTATCAATGTCCTGTTTCAGTCAATTACTATCATTCTGACTGTCTGTCCATTCTGCTAAACTATCCATGTCCTGTTTCAGTCAATTACTATCATCCTGACTGTCTGTCCATTCTGCTAAACTATCAATGTCCTGTTTCAATCAATTACTATCATCCTGACTGTCTGTCCATTCTGCTAAACTATCAATGTCCTGTTTCAGTCAATTACTATCATCCTGACTGTCTGTCCATTCTGCTAACCTATCAATGTCCTGTTTCAGTCAATTACTATCATCCTGACTGTCTGTCCATTCTGCTAAACTATCCATGTCCTGTTTCAGTCAATTACTATCATCCTGACTGTCTGTCCATTCTGCTAACCTACCAATGTCCTGTTTCAGTCAATTACTATCATCCTGACTGTCTGTCCATTCTGCTAAACTATCCATGTCCTGTTTCAGTCAATTACTATCATCCTGACTGTCTGTCCATTCTGCTAAACTATCAATGTCCTGTTTCAGTCAATTACTATCATCCTGACTGTCTGTCCATTCTGCGAAACTATCAATGTCCTGTTTCAGTCAATTACTATCATCCTGACTGTCTGTCCATTCTGCTAAACTATCAATGTCCTGTTTAAGTCAATTACTATCATCCTGACTCTCTGTCCATTCTGCTAAACTATCAATGTCCTGTTTCAGTCAATTACCATCATCCTGACTGTCTGTCCCTTCTGGGAATCTATCCATGTCCTGTTTCAGTCAATTACTATCATCCTGACTGTCTGTCCATTCTGCTAAACTATCAATGTCCTGATTCAGTCAATTACTATCATCCTGACTGTCTATCCATTCTGGGAAACTATCCATGTCCTGTTTCAGTCAATTACTATCATCCTGACTGTCTGTCCATTCTGCTAAACTATCCATGTCCTGTTTCTGTCAATTACTATCATCCTGACTGTCTATCCATTCTGGGAAACTATCCATGTCCTGTTTCAGTCAATTACTATCATCCTGACTGTCTGTCCATTCTGCAAAACTATCCATGTCCTGTTTCAGTCAATTACTACCATCCTGACTGTCTGTCCATTCTGCTAAACTATCAATGTCCTGTTTCAGTCAATTACTATCATCCTGACTGTCTATCCATTCTGCTAAACTATCAATGTCCTGTTTCAGTCATTTACTATCATCCTGACTGTCTGTCCATTCTGCTAAACAATCCATGTCCTGTTTCAGTCAATTACTACCATCCTGACTGTCTGTCCATTCTGCTGAACTATCAATGTCCTGTTTCAGTCAATTACTATCATCCTGACTGTCTGTCCATTCTGCTAAACTATCAATGTCCAGTTTCAGTCAATTACTACCATCCCGACTGTCTGTCCATTCTGCTAAACTATCCATGTCCTGTTTCAGTCAATGACTACCATCCTGACTGTCTGTCCATTCTGCTAAACTATCAATGTCCTGTTTCAGTCAATTACGATCATCCTGACTGTCTGTCCATTCTGCTAAACTATCCATGTCCTGTTTCAGTCAATTACTACCATCCTGACTTTCTGTCCATTCTGCTAAACTATCAATGTCCTGTTTCAGTAAATTACTATCATCCTGACTGTCTGTCCATTCTGCTAAACTATCCATGTCCTGTTTCAGTCAATTACTATCATCCTGACTGTCTATCCATTCTGCTAAATTATCTATGTCCTGTTTCAGTCAATTACTATCATCCTGACTGTCGGTCCATTCTGCTACACTATCTATGTCCTGTTTCAGTCAATTACTATCATCCTGACTGTCTGTCCATTCTGCTAAACTATCCATGTCCTGTTTCAGTCAATTATTATCATCCTGACTGTCTGTCCATTCTGCTAAACTATCCATGTCCTGTTTCAGTCAATTACTATCATCCTGACTGTCTGTCCATTCTGCTAACCTACCAATGTCCTGTTTCAGTCAATTACTATCATCCTGACTGTCTGTCCATTCTGCTAAACTATCAATGTCCTGTTTCAGTCAATTACTATCATCCTGACTGTCTGTCCATTCTGCTAAACTATCAATGTCCTGTTTCAGTCAATTACTATCATCCTGACTGTCTGTCAATTCTGCTAAACTATCAATGTCCTGTTTCAGTCAATTACTATCATCCTGACTGTCTGTCCATTCTGCTAAACTATCAATGTCCTGTTTCAGTCAATTACTATCATCCTGACTGTCTGTCCATTCTGCTAAACTATCAATGTCCTGTTTCAGTCAATTATTATCATCCTGACTCTCTGTCCATTCTGCTAAACTATCAATGTCCTGTTTCAGTCAATTACTACCATCCTGACTGTCAGTTCATTCTGCTAAACTATCCATGTCCTGTTTCAGTCAATTACTATCATCCTGACTGTCTGTCCATTCTGCTAAACTATCCATGTCCTGTTTCAGTCAATTACTATCATCCTGACTGTCTGTCCATTCTGCTAAACTATCCATGTCCTGTTTCAGTCAATTACTATCATCCTGAATGTCAGTCCATTCTGCTAACCTACCAATGTCCTGTTTCAGTCAATTACTATCATCCTGACTGTCTGTCCATTCTGCTAAACTATCAATGTCCTGTTTCAGTCAATTACTATCATCCTGACTGTCTGTCCATTCTGCTAAACTATCAATGTCCTGTTTCAGTCAATTACTATCATCCTGACTGTCTGTCCATTCTGCTAAACTATCAATGTCCTGTTTCAGTCAATTACTATCATCCTGACTGTCTGTCCATTCTGCTAAACTATCAATGTCCTGTTTCAGTCAATTACTATCATCCTGACTGTCTGTCCATTCTGCTAAACTATCAATGTCCTGTTTCAGTCAATTATTATCATCCTGACTCTCTGTCCATTCTGCTAAACTATCAATGTCCTGTTTCAGTCAATTACTACCATCCTGACTGTCAGTTCATTCTGCTGAACTATCAATGTCCTGTTTCAGTCAATTACTACCATCCTGACTGTCTGTCCATTCTGCTAAACTATCCATGTCCTGTTTCAGTCAATTACTATCATCCTGACTGTCTGTCCATTCTGCTAAACTATCAATGTCCTGTTTCAATCAATTACTATCATCCTGACTGTCTGTCCATTCTGCTAAACTATCAATGTCCTGTTTCAGTCAATTACTATCATCCTGACTGTCTGTCCATTCTGCTAACCTATCAATGTCCTGTTTCAGTCAATTACTATCATCCTGACTGTCTGTCCATTCTGCTAAACTATCCATGTCCTGTTTCAGTCAATTACTATCATCCTGACTGTCTGTCCATTCTGCTAACCTACCAATGTCCTGTTTCAGTCAATTACTATCATCCTGACTGTCTGTCCATTCTGCTAAACTATCAATGTCCTGTTTCAGTCAATTACTATCATCCTGACTGTCTGTCCATTCTGCTAAACTATCAATGTCCTGTTTCAGTCAATTACTATCATCCTGACTGTCTGTCCATTCTGCGAAACTATCAATGTCCTGTTTCAGTCAATTACTATCATCCTGACTGTCTGTCCATTCTGCTAAACTATCAATGTCCTGTTTCAGTCAATTACTATCATCCTGACTCTCTGTCCATTCTGCTAAACTATCAATGGCCTGTTTCAGTCAATTACTATCATCCTGACTGTCTGTCCATTCTGGGAATCTATCCATGTCCTGTTTCAGTCAATTACTATCATCCTGACTGTCTGTCCATTCTGCTAAACTATCAATGTCCTGTTTCAGTCAATTACTATCATCCTGACTGTCTATCCATTCTGGGAAACTATCCATGTCCTGTTTCAGTCAATTACTATCATCCTGACTGTCTGTCCATTCTGCTAAACTATCCATGTCCTGTTTCAGTCAATTACTATCATCCTGACTGTCTATCCATTCTGGGAAACTATCCATGTCCTGTTTCAGTCAATTACTATCATCCTGACTGTCTGTCCATTCTGCAAAACTATCCATGTCCTGTTTCAGTCAATTACTACCATCCTGACTGTCTGTCCATTCTGCTAAACTATCAATGTCCTGTTTCAGTCAATTACTATCATCCAGACTGTCTATCCGTTCTGCTAAACTATCAATGTCCTGTTTCAGTCATTTACTATCATCCTGACTGTCTGTCCATTCTGCTAAACAATCCATGTCCTGTTTCAGTCAATTACTACCATCCTGACTGTCTGTCCATTCTGCTGAACTATCCATGTCCTGTTTCAGTCAATTACTATCATCCTGACTGTCTGTCCATTCTGCTAAACTATCAATGTCCTGTTTCAGTCAATTACTATCATCCTGACTGTCTGTCCATTCTGCTAAACTATCCATGTCCTGTGTCAGTCAATTACTATCATCCTGACTGTCTGTCCATTCTGCTAAACTATCAATGTTCTGTTTCAGTCAATTACTATCATCCTGACTGTCTGTCCATTCTGCTAAACTATCAATGTCCTGTTCAAATCAATTACTATCATCCTGACTGTCTGTCCATTCTGCTAAACTATCAATGTCCTGTTTCAGTCATTTACTATCATCCTGACTGTCTATCCATTCTGCTAAACTATCAATGTCCTGTTTCAGTCAATTACTATCATTCTGACTGTCTGTCCATTCTGCTAAACTATCCATGTCCTGTTTCAGTCAATTACTATCATCCTGACTGTCTGTCCATTCTGCTAAACTATCAATGTCCTGTTTCAATCAATTACTATCATCCTGACTGTCTGTCCATTCTGCTAAACTATCAATGTCCTGTTTCAGTCAATTACTATCATCCTGACTGTCTGTCCATTCTGCTAACCTATCAATGTCCTGTTTCAGTCAATTACTATCATCCTGACTGTCTGTCCATTCTGCTAAACTATCCATGTCCTGTTTCAGTCAATTACTATCATCCTGACTGTCTGTCCATTCTGCTAACCTACCAATGTCCTGTTTCAGTCAATTACTATCATCCTGACTGTCTGTCCATTCTGCTAAACTATCCATATCCTGTTTCAGTCAATTACTATCATCCTGACTGTCTGTCCATTCTGCTAAACTATCAATGTCCTGTTTCAGTCAATTACTATCATCCTGACTGTCTGTCCATTCTGCGAAACTATCAATGTCCTGTTTCAGTCAATTACTATCATCCTGACTGTCTGTCCATTCTGCTAAACTATCAATGTCCTGTTTAAGTCAATTACTATCATCCTGACTCTCTGTCCATTCTGCTAAACTATCAATGTCCTGTTTCAGTCAATTACCATCATCCTGACTGTCTGTCCCTTCTGGGAATCTATCCATGTCCTGTTTCAGTCAATTACTATCATCCTGACTGTCTGTCCATTCTGCTAAACTATCAATGTCCTGATTCAGTCAATTACTATCATCCTGACTGTCTATCCATTCTGGGAAACTATCCATGTCCTGTTTCAGTCAATTACTATCATCCTGACTGTCTGTCCATTCTGCTAAACTATCCATGTCCTGTTTCAGTCAATTACTATCATCCTGACTGTCTATCCATTCTGGGAAACTATCCATGTCCTGTTTCAGTCAATTACTATCATCCTGACTGTCTGTCCATTCTGCAAAACTATCCATGTCCTGTTTCAGTCAATTACTACCATCCTGACTGTCTGTCCATTCTGCTAAACTATCAATGTCCTGTTTCAGTCAATTACTATCATCCTGACTGTCTATCCATTCTGCTAAACTATCAATGTCCTGTTTCAGTCATTTACTATCATCCTGACTGTCTGTCCATTCTGCTAAACAATCCATGTCCTGTTTCAGTCAATTACTACCATCCTGACTGTCTGTCCATTCTGCTAAACTATCAATGTCCTGTTTCAGTCAATTGCGATCATCCTGACTGTCTGTCCATTCTGCTAAACTATCCATGTCCTGTTTCAGTCAATTACTACCATCCTGACTGTCTGTCCATTCTGCTAAACTATCCATGTCCTGTTTCAGTCAATTACTACCATCCTGACTTTCTGTCCATTCTGCTAAACTATCAATGTCCTGTTTCAGTAAATTACTATCATCCTGACTGTCTGTCCATTCTGCTAAACTATCCATGTCCTGTTTCAGTCAATTACTATCATCCTGACTGTCTATCCATTCTGCTAAATTATCTATGTCCTGTTTCAGTCAATTACTATCATCCTGACTGTCGGTCCATTCTGCTACACTATCTATGTCCTGTTTCAGTCAATTACTATCATCCTGACTGTCTGTCCATTCTGCTAAACTATCCATGTCCTGTTTCAGTCAATTACTATCATCCTGACTGTCTGTCCATTCTGCTACACTATCTATGTCCTGTTTCAGTCAATTACTATCATCCTGACTGTCTGTCCATTCTGCTAATCTATCCATGTCCTGTTTCAGTCAATTACTATCATCCTGACTGTCTGTCCATTCTGCTAATTATCCATGTCCTTTTTCAGTCAATTACTATCATCCTGACTGTCTGTCCATTCTGCTCACCTATCAATGTCCTGTTTCAGTCAATTACTATCATCCTGACTGTCTGTCCATTCTGCTAAACTATCAATTTCCTGTTACAGTCAATTACTATCATCCTGACTGTCTGTCCATTCTGCTAAACTATCAATGTCCTGTTTCAGTCAATTACTATCATCCTGACTGTCTGTCCATTCTGCTAAACTATCAATTTCCTGTTAGTCAATTACTACCATCCTGACTGTCTGTCCATTCTGCTAACCTATCAATGTCCTGTTTCAGTCAATTACTATCATTCTGACTGTCTGTCCATTCTGCTAAACTATCAATTTCCTGTTACAGTCAATTACTATCATCCTGACTGTCTGTCCATTCTGCTAAACTATCCATGTCCTGTTTCAGTCAATTACTATCATCCTGACTGTCTTTCCAATCTGCTAAACTATCCATGTCCTGTTTCAGCCAATTACTATCATCCTGACTGTCTGTCCATTCTGCTAAACTATCCATGTCCTGTTTCAGTCAATTACTATCATCCTGACTGTCTTTCCATTCTGCTAAACTATCCATGTCCTGTTTCAGCCAATCACTATCATCCTGACTGTCTGTCCATTCTGCTAAACTATCAATGTCCTGTTTCAGTCAATTACTATCATCCTGACTCTCTGTCCATTCTGCTAAACTATCCATGTCCTGTTTCAGTCAATTACTACCATCCTGACTGTCTGTCCATTCTGCTAAACTATCCATGTCCTGTTTCAGTCAATTACTATCATCCTGACTGTCTGTCCATTCTGCAAAACTATCCATGTCCTGTTTCAGTCAATTACTACCATCCTGACTGTCTGTCCATTCTGCTAAACTATCAATGTCCTGTTTCAGTCAATTACTATCAGCCAGACTGTCTATCCATTCTGCTAAACTATCAATGTCCTGTTTCAGTCATTTACTATCATCCTGACTGTCTGTCCATTCTGGGAAACTATCCATGTCCTGTTTCAGTCAATTATTATCATCCTGACTGTCTATCCATTCTGGGAAACTATCCATGTCCTGTTTCAGTCAATTACTATCATCCTGACTGACTGTCCATTCTGCTAAACTATCCATGTCCTGTTTCAGTCAATTACTATCATCCTGACTGTCTATCCATTCTGGGAAACTATCCATGTCCTGTTTCAGTCAATTACTATCATCCTGACTGTCTGTCCATTCTTCTAAACTATCCATGTCCTGTTTCAGTCAATTACTACCATCCTGACTGTCTGTCCATTCTGCTAAACTATCAATGTCCTGTTTCAGTCAATTACTATCATCCAGACTTTCTATCTATTCTGCTAAACTATCAATGTCCTGTTTCAGTCATTTACTATCATCCTGACTGTCTGTCCATTCTGCAAAACAATCCATGTCCTGTTTCAGTCAATTACTACCATCCTGACTGTCTGTCCATTCTGCTGAACTATAAATGTCCTGTTTCAGTCAATTACTATCATCCTGACTGTCTGTCCATTCTGCTAAACTATCAATGTCCTGTTTCAGTCAATTACTATCATCCTGACTGTCTGTCCATTCTGCTAAACTATCAATGTCCTGTTTCAGTCAATTACTATCATCCAGACTCTCTGTCCATTCTGCTAAACTATCCATGTCCTGTTTCAGTCAATTACTACCATCCTGACCGTCTGTCCATTCTGCTAAACTATCCATGTCCTGTTTCAGTCAATGACTACCATCCTGACTGTCTGTCCATTCTGCTAAACTATCAATGTCCTGTTTCAGTCAATTACGATCATCCTGACTGTCTGTTCATTCTGCTAAACTATGGATGTCCTGTTTCAGTCAATTACTACCATCCTGACTGTCTGTCCATTCTGCTAAACTATCAATGTCCTGTTTCAGTCAATTACTATCATCCTGACTGTCTATCCATTCTGCTACACTATCTATGTCCTGTTTCAGTCAATTACTATCATCCTGACTGTCTGTCCATTCTGCTAAACTATCCATGTCCTGTTTCAGTCAATTACTATCATCCTGACTGTCTATCCATTCTGGGAAACTATCCATGTCCTGTTTCAGTCAATTACTATCATCCTGACTGTCTGTCCATTCTGCAAAACTATCCATGTCCTGTTTCAGTCAATTACTACCATCCTGACTGTCTGTCCATTCTGCTAAACTATCAATGTCCTGTTTCAGTCAATTACTATCATCCAGACTGTCTATCCATTCTGCTAAACTATCAATGTCCTGTTTCAGTCATTTACTATCATCCTGACTGTCTGTCCATTCTGCTAAACAATCCATGTCCTGTTTCAGTCAATTACTACCATCCTGACTGTCTGTCCATTCTGCTAAACAATCCATGTCCTGTTTCAGTCAATTACTACCATCCTGACTGTCTGTCCATTCTGCTGAACTATCAATGTCCTGTTTCAGTCAATTACTATCATCCTGACTCTCTGTCCATTCTGCTAAACTATCAATGTCCAGTTTCAGTCAATTACTACCATCCTGACTGTCTGTCCATTCTGCTAAACTATCCATGTCCTGTTTCAGTCAATGACTACCATCCTGACTGTCTGTCCATTCTGCTAAACTATCAATGTCCTGTTTCAGTCAATTACTATCATCCTGACTGTCTGTCCATTCTGCTATACTATCAATGTCCTGTTTCAGTCAATTACTATCATCCTGACTGTCTATCCATTCTGCTAAACTATCAATGTCCTGTTTCAGTCAATTACTATCATCCTGACTGTCTGTCCATTCTGCTAAACTATCCATGTCCTGTTTCAGTCAATTACTATCATCCTGACTGTCTATCCATTCTGGGAAACTATCCATATCCTGTTTCAGTCAATTACTATCATCCTGACTCTCTGTCCATTCTGCTAAACTATCCATGTCCTGTTTCATTCAATTACTATCATCCTGACTCTCTGTCCATTCTGCTAAACTATCCATGTCCTGCTTCAGTCAATTACCATCATCCTGACTGTCTGTCCATTCTGCTAAACTATCAATGTCCTGTTTCAGTCAATTACTATCATCCTGACTGTCTGTCCATTCTGCTATACTATCAATGTCCTGTTTCAGTCAATTAATATCATCCTGACTGTCTATCCATTCTGCTAAACTATCCAAATCCTGTTTCAGTCAATTACTATCATCCTGACTGTCTATCCATTCTGGGAAACTCTCCATGTCCTGTTTCAGTCAATTACTATCATCCTGACTGTCTGTCCATTCTGCTAAACTATCCATGTCCTGTTTCAGTCAATTACTATCATCCTGACTCTCTGTCCATTCTGCTAAAATATCAATGTCCTGTTTCAGTCAATTACTATCATCCTGACTGTCTGTCCATTCTGCTAAACTATCAATGTCCTGTTTTAGTCAATTACTACCATCCTGACTGTCTGTCCATTCTGCTAAACTATCCATGTCCTGTTTCAGTCAATTACTACCATCCTGACTGTCTGTCCGTTCGGCTAAACTATCAATGTCCTGTTTCAGTCAATTACTACCATCCTGACTGTCTGTCCATTCTGCTAAACTATCACTGTCCTGTTTCAGTCAATTACTATCATCCTGACTGTCTATCCATTCTGCGAAACTATCAATGTCCTGTTTCAGTCAATTACTATCATCCTGACTGTCTGTCCATTCTGCGAAACTATCAATGTCCTGTTTCAGTCAATTACTATCATCCTGACTGTCTGTCCATTCTGCTAAAATATCCATGTCCTATTTCAGTCAATTAGTATCATCCTGACTGTCTATCCATTCTGGGAAACTATCCATGTCCTGTTTCAGTCAATTACTATCATCCTGACTCTCTGTCCATTCTGCTAAACTATCAATGTCCTGTTTCAGTCAATTACTACCATCCTGACTGTCAGTCCATTCTGCTGAACTATCAATGTCCTGTTTCAGTCAATTACTACCATCCTGACTGTCTGTCCATTCGGCTAAACTATCAATGTCCTGTTTCAGTCAATTACTACCATCCTGACTGTCTGTCCATTCTGGTAAACTATCAATGTCCTGTTTCAGTCAATTACTATCATCCTGACTCTCTGTCCATTCTGCTAAACTATCAATGTCCTGTTTCAGTCAATTACTATCATCCTGACTCTCTGTCCATTCTGCTAAACTATCCATGTCCTGTTTCAGTCAATTACTATTATCCTGACTGTCTGTCCATTCTGCTAAACTATCAATGACCTGTTTCAGTCAATTACTATCATCCTGACTGTCTGTCCATTCTGCAAAACTAACCATGTCATGTTTCAGTCAATTACTATCATCATGACTCTCTGTCCATTCTGCTAAACTATCCATGTCCTGTTTCAGTCAATTAGTATCATCCTGACTGTCTGTCCATTCTGCTAAACTATCAATGTCCTGTTTCAGTCAATTACAATCATCCTGACTCTCTGTCCATTCTGCTAAACTATCCATGTCCTGTTTCAGTCAATTACTATCATCCTGACTGTCTGTCCATTCTGCTACACTATCAATGTCCTGTTTCAGTCAATTACTATCATCCTGACTGTCTGTCCATTCTGCTAAACTATCCATGTCCTGTGTCAGTCAATTACTATCATCCTGACTGTCTGTCCATTCTGCTAAACTATCAATGTTCTGTTTCAGTCAATTACTATCATCCTGACTGTCTGTCCATTCTGCTAAACTATCAATGTCCTGTTCAAATCAATTACTATCATCCTGACTGTCTGTCCATTCTGCTAAACTATCAATGTCCTGTTTCAGTCATTTACTATCATCCTGACTGTCTATCCATTCTGCTAAACTATCAATGTCCTGTTTCAGTCAATTACTATCATCCTGACTGTCTGTCCATTCTGCTAAACTATCCATGTCCTGTTTCAGTCAATTACTATCATCCTGACTGTCTGTCCATTCTGCTAAACTATCAATGTCCTGTTTCAGTCAATTACTATCATCCTGACTGTCTGTCCATTCTGCTAACCTATCAATGTCCTGTTTCAGTCAATTACTATCATCCTGACTGTCTGTCCATTCTGCTAACCTATCAATGTCCTGTTTCAGTCAATTACTATCATCCTGACTGTCTGTCCATTCTGCTAAACTATCCATGTCCTGTTTCAGTCAATTACTATCATCCTGACTGTCTGTCCATTCTGCTAACCTACCAATGTCCTGTTTCAGTCAAGTACTATCATCCTGACTGTCTGTCCATTCTGCTAAACTATCAATGTCCTGTTTCAGTCAATTACTATCATCCTGACTGTCTGTCCATTCTGCGAAACTATCAATGTCCTGTTTCAGTCAATTACTATCATCCTGACTGTCTGTCCATTCTGCGAAACTATCAATCTCCTGTTTCAGTCAATTACTATCATCCTGACTGTCTGTCCATTCTGCTAAACTATCAATGTCCTGTTTCAGTCAATTACTATCATCCTGACTCTCTGTCCATTCTGCTAAACTATCAATGTCCTGTTTCAGTCAATTACTATCATCCTGACTCTCTGTCCATTCTGCTAAACTATCCATGTCCTGTTTCAGTCAATTACTACCATCCTGACTGTCAGTCCATTCTGCTGAACTATCAATGTCCTGTTTCAGTCAATTACTACCATCCTGACTGTCCGTCCATTCGGCTAAACTATCAATGTCCTGTTTCAGTCAATTACTACCATCCTGACTGTCTGTCCATTCTGGTAAACTATCAATGTCCTGTTTCAGTCAATTACTATCATCCTGACTGTCTGTCCATTCTGCTAAACTATCAATGTCCTGTTTCAGTCAATTACTATCATCCTGACTCTCTGTCCATTCTGCTAAACTATCAATGTCCTGTTTCAGTCAATTACTACCATCCTGACTGTCAGTCCATCCTGTTGAACTATCAATGTCCTGTTTCAGTCAATTACTACCATCCTGACTGTCTGTCCATTCGGCTAAACTATCAATGTCCTGTTTCAGTCAATTACTACCATCCTGACTGTCTGTCCATTCTGGTAAACTATCAATGTCCTGTTTCAGTCAATTACTATCATCCTGACTGTCTGTCCATTCTGCTAAACTATCAATGTCCTGTTTCAGTCAATTACTATCATCCTGACTCTCTGTCCATTCTGCTAAACTATCCATGTCCTGTTTCAGTCAATTACTATTATCCTGACTGTCTGTCCATTCTGCTAAACTATCAATGTCCTGTTTCAGTCAATTACTATCATCCTGACTGTCTGTCCATTCTGCAAAACTATCCATGTCCTGTTTCAGTCAATTACTATCATCCTGACTCTCTGTCCATTCTGCTAAACTATCCATGTCCTGTTTCAGTCAATTAGTATCATCCTGACTGTCTGTCCATTCTGCTAAACTATCAATGTCCTGTTTCAGTCAATTACAATCATCCTGACTCTCTGTCCATTCTGCTAAACTATCCATGTCCTGTTTCAGTCAATTACTATCATCCTGACTGTCTGTCCATTCTGCTAAACTATCAATGTCCTGTTTCATTCAATTACTATCATCCTGACTGTCTGTCCATTCTGCTAAACTATCCATGTCCTGTGTCAGTCAATTACTATCATCCTGACTGTCTGTCCATTCTGCTAAACTATCAATGTTCTGTTTCAGTCAATTACTATCATCCTGACTGTCTGTCCATTCTGCTAAACTATCAATGTCCTGTTCAAATCAATTACTATCATCCTGACTGTCTGTCCATTCTGCTAAACTATCAATGTCCTGTTTCAGTCATTTACTATCATCCTGACTGTCTATCCATTCTGCTAAACTATCAATGTCCTGTTTCAGTCAATTACTATCATTCTGACTGTCTGTCCATTCTGCTAAACTATCCATGTCCTGTTTCAGTCAATTACTATCATCCTGACTGTCTGTCCATTCTGCTAAACTATCAATGTCCTGTTTCAATCAATTACTATCATCCTGACTGTCTGTCCATTCTGCTAAACTATCAATGTCCTGTTTCAGTCAATTACTATCATCCTGACTGTCTGTCCATTCTGCTAACCTATCAATGTCCTGTTTCAGTCAATTACTATCATCCTGACTGTCTGTCCATTCTGCTAAACTATCCATGTCCTGTTTCAGTCAATTACTATCATCCTGACTGTCTGTCCATTCTGCTAACCTACCAATGTCCTGTTTCAGTCAATTACTATCATCCTGACTGTCTGTCCATTCTGCTAAACTATCAATGTCCTGTTTCAGTCAATTACTATCATCCTGACTGTCTGTCCATTCTGCTAAACTATCAATGTCCTGTTTCAGTCAATTACTATCATCCTGACTGTCTGTCCATTCTGCGAAACTATCAATGTCCTGTTTCAGTCAATTACTATCATCCTGACTGTCTGTCCATTCTGCTAAACTATCAATGTCCTGTTTCAGTCAATTACTATCATCCTGACTGTCTGTCCATTCTGCGAAACTATCAATGTCCTGTTTCAGTCAATTACTATCATCCTGACTGTCTGTCCATTCTGGGAATCTATCCATGTCCTGTTTCAGTCAATTACTATCATCCTGACTGTCTGTCCATTCTGCTAAACTATCAATGTCCTGTTTCAGTCAATTACTATCATCCTGACTGTCTATCCATTCTGCTAAACTATCAATGTCCTGTTTCAGTCAATTACTACCATCCTGACTGTCTGTCCATTCGGCTAAACTATCAATGTCCTGTTTCAGTCAATTACTACCATCCTGACTGTCTGTCCATTCTGCTAAACTATCACTGTCCTGTTTCAGTCAATTACTATCATCCTGACTGTCTATCCATTCTGCGAAACTATCAATGTCCTGTTTCTGTCAATTACTATCATCCTGACTGTCTGTCCATTCTGCTAAACTATCAATGTCCTGTTTCAGTCAATTACTATCATCCTGACTGTCTGTCCATTCTGCTATAATATCCATGTCCTATTTCAGTCAATTAGTGTCATCCTGACTGTCTATCCATTCTGGCAAACTATCCATGTCCTGTTTCAGTCAATTACTATCATCCTGACTGTCTGTCCATTCTGCTAAACTATCCATGTCCTGTTTCAGTCAATTACTATCATCCTGACTCTCTGTCCATTCTGCTAAACTATCAATGTCCTGTTTCAGTCAATTACTACCATCATGACTGTCAGTCCATTCGGCTAAACTATCAATGTCCTGTTTCAGTCAATTACTACCATCCTGACTGTCTGTCCATTCTGGTAAACTATCAATGTCCTGTTTCAGTCAATTACTATCATCCTGACTGTCTGTCCATTCTGCTAAACTATCAATGTCCTGTTTCAGTCAATTACTGTCATCCTGACTCTCTGTCCATTCTGCTAAACTATCCATGTCCTGTTTCAGTCAATTACTATTATCCTGACTGTCTGTCCATTCTGCAAAACTATCAATGACATGTTTCAGTCAATTACTATCATCCTGACTGTCTGTCCATTCTGCAAAACTATCCATGTCCTGTTTCAGTCAATTACTATCATCCTGACTCTCTGTCCATTCTGCTAAACTATCCATGTCCTGTTTCAGTCAATTAGTATCATCCAGACTGTCTGTCCATTCTGCTAAACTATCAATGTCCTGTTTCAGTCAATTACAATCATCCTGACTCTCTGTCCATTCTGCTAAACTATCCATGTCCTGTTTCAGTCAATTACTATCATCCTGACTGTCTGTCCATTCTGCTAAACTATCAATGTCCTGTTTCAGTCAATTACTATCATCCTGACTGTCTGTCCATTCTGCTAAACTATCCATGTCCTGTGTCAGTCAATTACTATCATCCTGACTGTCTGTCCATTCTGCTAAACTATCAATGTTCTGTTTCAGTCAATTACTATCATCCTGACTGTCTGTCCATTCTGCTAAACTATCAATGTCCTGTTCAAATCAATTACTATCATCCTGACTGTCTGTCCATTCTGCTAAACTATCAATGTCCTGTTTCAGTCATTTACTATCATCCTGACTGTCTATCCATTCTGCTAAACTATCAATGTCCTGTTTCAGTCAATTACTATCATTCTGACTGTCTGTCCATTCTGCTAAACTATCCATGTCCTGTTTCAGTCAATTACTATCATCCTGACTGTCTGTCCATTCTGCTAAACTATCAATGTCCTGTTTCAATCAATTACTATCATCCTGACTGTCTGTCCATTCTGCTAAACTATCAATGTCCTGTTTCAGTCAATTACTATCATCCTGACTGTCTGTCCATTCTGCTAACCTATCAATGTCCTGTTTCAGTCAATTACTATCATCCTGACTGTCTGTCCATTCTGCTAAACTATCCATGTCCTGTTTCAGTCAATTACTATCATCCTGACTGTCTGTCCATTCTGCTAACCTACCAATGTCCTGTTTCAGTCAATTACTATCATCCTGACTGTCTGTCCATTCTGCTAAACTATCAATGTCCTGTTTCAGTCAATTACTATCATCCTGACTCTCTGTCCATTCTGCTAAACTATCAATGTCCTGTTTCAGTCAATTACTATCATCCTGACTGTCTGTCCATTCTGCTAAACTATCAATGTCCTGTATCAGTCAATTACTATCATCCTGACTGTCTGTCCATTCTGCTAAACTATCAATGTCCTGTTTCAGTCAATTACTATCATCCTGACTCTCTGTACATTCTGCTAAACTATCAATGTCCTGTTTCAGTCAATTACTATCATCCTGACTCTCTGTCCATTCTGCTAAACTATCAATGTCCTGTTTCAGTCAATTACTACCATCCTGACTGTCAGTTCATTCTGCTGAACTATCAATGTCCTGTTTCAGTCAATTACTACCATCCTGACTGTCTGTCCATTCGGCTAAACTATCAATGTCCTGTTTCAGTCAATTACTACCATCCTGACTGTCTGTCCATTCTGGTAAACTATCAATGTCCTGTTTCAGTCAATTACTATCATCCTGACTGTCTGTCCATTCTGCTAAACTATCAATGTCCTGTTTCAGTCAATTACTATCATCCTGACTCTCTGTCCATTCTGCTAAACTATCAATGTCCTGTTTCAGTCAATTACTATCATCCTGACTGTCTGTCCATTCTGCTAAACTATCAATGTCCTGTTTCAGTCAATTACTATCATCCTGACTGTCTGTCCATTCTGCTAAACTATCAATGTCCTGTTTCAGTCAATTACTATCATCCTGACTGTCTGTCCATTCTGCTAAACTATCAATGTCCTGTTTCAGTCAATTACTATCATCCTGACTCTCTGTACATTCTGCTAAACTATCAATGTCCTGTTTCAGTCAATTACTATCATCCTGACTCTCTGTCCATTCTGCTAAACTATCAATGTCCTGTTTCAGTCAATTACTACCATCCTGACTGTCAGTTCATTCTGCTGAACTATCAATGTCCTGTTTCAGTCAATTACTACCATCCTGACTGTCTGTCCATTCGGCTAAACTATCAATGTCCTGTTTCAGTCAATTACTACCATCCTGACTGTCTGTCCATTCTGGTAAACTATCAATGTCCTGTTTCAGTCAATTACTATCATCCTGACTGTCTGTCCATTCTGCTAAACTATCAATGTCCTGTTTCAGTCAATTACTATCATCCTGACTCTCTGTCCATTCTGCTAAACTGTCAATGTCCTGTTTCAGTCAATTACTACCATCCTGACTGTCAGTCCATTCTGCTGAACTATCAATGTCCTGTTTCAGTCAATTACTACCATCCTGACTCTCTGTCCATTCTGCTAAACTATCCATGTCCTGTTTCAGTCAATTAGTATCATCCTGACTGTCTGTCCATTCTGCTAAACTATCAATGTCCTGTTTCAGTCAATTACAATCATGCTGACTCTCTGTCCATTCTGCTAAACTATCCATGTCCTGTTTCAGTCAATTACTATCATCCTGACTGTCTGTCCATTCTGCTAAACTATCAATGTCCTGTTTCAGTCAATTACTATCATCCTGACTGTCTGTCCATTCTGCTAAACTATCCATGTCCTGTGTCAGTCAATTACTATCATCCTGACTGTCTGTCCATTCTGCTAAACTATCAATGTTCTGTTTCAGTCAATTACTATCATCCTGACTGTCTGTCCATTCTGCTAAACTATCAATGTCCTGTTCAAATCAATTACTATCATCCTGACTGTCTGTCCATTCTGCTAAACTATCAATGTCCTGTTTCAGTCATTTACTATCATCCTGACTGTCTATCCATTCTGCTAAACTATCAATGTCCTGTTTCAGTCAATTACTATCATTCTGACTGTCTGTCCATTCTGCTAAACTATCCATGTCCTGTTTCAGTCAATTACTATCATCCTGACTGTCTGTCCATTCTGCTAAACTATCAATGTCCTGTTTCAATCAATTACTATCATCCTGACTGTCTGTCCATTCTGCTAAACTATCAATGTCCTGTTTCAGTCAATTACTATCATCCTGACTGTCTGTCCATTCTGCTAACCTATCAATGTCCTGTTTCAGTCAATTACTATCATCCTGACTGTCTGTCCATTCTGCTAAACTATCCATGTCCTGTTTCAGTCAATTACTATCATCCTGACTGTCTGTCCATTCTGCTAACCTACCAATGTCCTGTTTCAGTCAATTACTATCATCCTGACTGTCTGTCCATTCTGCTAAACTATCAATGTCCTGTTTCAGTCAATTACTATCATCCTGACTGTCTGTCCATTCTGCGAAACTATCAATGTCCTGTTTCAGTCAATTACTATCATCCTGACTGTCTGTCCATTCTGCTAAACTATCAATGGCCTGTTTCAGTCAATTACTATCATCCTGACTGTCTGTCCATTCTGGGAATCTATCCATGTCCTGTTTCAGTCAATTACTATCATCCTGACTGTCTGTCCATTCTGCTAAACTATCAATGTCCTGTTTCAGTCAATTACTATCATCCTGACTGTCTATCCATTCTGGGAAACTATCCATGTCTTGTTTCAGTCAATTACTATCATCCTGACTGTCTGTCCATTCTGCTAAACTATCCATGTCCTGTTTCAGTCAATTACTATCATCCTGACTGTCTATCCATTCTGGGAAACTATCCATGTCCTGTTTCAGTCAATTACTATCATCCTGACTGTCTGTCCATTCTGCAAAACTATCCATGTCCTGTTTCAGTCAATTACTACCATCCTGACTGTCTGTCCATTCTGCTAAACTATCAATGTCCTGTTTCAGTCAATTACTATCATCCAGACTGTCTATCCATTCTGCTAAACTATCAATGTCCTGTTTCAGTCATTTACTATCATCCTGACTGTCTGTCCATTCTGCTAAACAATCCATGTCCTGTTTCAGTCAATTACTACCATCCTGACTGTCTGTCCATTCTGCTGAACTATCCATGTCCTGTTTCAGTCAATTACTATCATCCTGACTGTCTGTCCATTCTGCTAAACTATCAATGTCCTGTTTCAATCAATTACTATCATCCTGACTGTCTGTCCATTCTGCTAAACTATCAATGTCCTGTTTCAGTCAATTACTATCATCCTGACTGTCTGTCCATTCTGCTAACCTATCAATGTCCTGTTTCAGTCAATTACTATCATCCTGACTGTCTGTCCATTCTGCTAAACTATCCATGTCCTGTTTCAGTCAATTACTATCATCCTGACTGTCTGTCCATTCTGCTAACCTACCAATGTCCTGTTTCAGTCAATTACTATCATCCTGACTGTCTGTCCATTCTGCTAAACTATCCATGTCCTGTTTCAGTCAATTACTATCATCCTGACTGTCTGTCCATTCTGCTAAACAATCCATGTCCTGTTTCAGTCAATTACTACCATCCTGACTGTCTGTCCATTCTGCTGAACTATCCATGTCCTGTTTCAGTCAATTACTATCATCCTGACTGTCTGTCCATTCTGCTAAACTATCAATGTCCTGTTTCAGTCAATTACTATCATCCTGACTGTCTGTCCATTCTGCTAAACTATCCATGTCCTGTGTCAGTCAATTACTATCATCCTGACTGTCTGTCCATTCTGCTAAACTATCAATGTTCTGTTTCAGTCAATTACTATCATCCTGACTGTCTGTCCATTCTGCTAAACTATCAATGTCCTGTTCAAATCAATTACTATCATCCTGACTGTCTGTCCATTCTGCTAAACTATCAATGTCCTGTTTCAGTCATTTACTATCATCCTGACTGTCTATCCATTCTGCTAAACTATCAATGTCCTGTTTCAGTCAATTACTATCATTCTGACTGTCTGTCCATTCTGCTAAACTATCCATGTCCTGTTTCAGTCAATTACTATCATCCTGAGTGTCTGTCCATTCTGCTAAACTATCAATGTCCTGTTTCAGTCAATTACTATCATCCTGACTGTCTGTCCATTCTGCTAAACTATCAATGTCCTGTTTCAGTCAATTACTATCATCCTGACTGTCTGTCCATTCTGCTAACCTATCAATGTCCTGTTTCAGTCAATTACTATCATCCTGACTGTCTGTCCATTCTGCGAAACTATCAATGTCCTGTTTCAGTCAATTACTATCATCCTGACTGTCTGTCCATTCTGCGAAACTATCAATGTCCTGTTTCAGTCAATTACTATCATCCTGACTGTCTGTCCATTCTGCTAAACTATCAATGTCCTGTTTCAGTCAATTACTATCATCCTGACTCTCTGTCCATTCTGCTAAACTATCAATGTCCTGTTTCAGTCAATTACTATCATCCTGACTGTCTATCCATTCTGGGAAACTATCCATGTCCTGTTTCAGTCAATTACTATCATCCTGACTGTCTATCCATTCTGGGAAACTATCCATGTCTTGTTTCAGTCAATTACTATCATCCTGACTGTCTGTCCATTCTGCTAAACTATCCATGTCCTGTTTCAGTCAATTACTATCATCCTGACTGTCTATCCATTCTGGGAAACTGTCCATGTCCTGTTTCAGTCAATTACTATCATCCTGACTGTCTGTCCATTCTGCAAAACTATCCATGTCCTGTTTCAGTCAATTACTACCATCCTGACTGTCTGTCCATTCTGCTAAACTATCAATGTCCTGTTTCAGTCAATTACTATCATCCAGACTGTCTATCCATTCTGCTGAACTATCAATGTCCTGTTTCAGTCAATTACTATCATCCTGACTGTCTGTCCATTCTGCTAAACTATCAATGTCCAGTTTCAGTCAATTACTACCATCCTGACTGTCTGTCCATTCTGCTAAACTATCAATGTCCTGTTTCAGTCAATGACTACCATCCTGACTGTCTGTCCATTCTGCTAAACTATCAATGTCCTGTTTCAGTCAATTACTATCATCCTGACTGTCTGTCCATTCTGCTAAACTATCAATGTCCTGTTTCAATCAATTACTATCATCCTGACTGTCTGTCCATTCTGCTAAACTATCAATGTCCTGTTTCAGTCAATTACTATCATCCTGACTGTCTGTCCATTCTGCTAACCTACCAATGTCCTGTTTCAGTCAATTACTATCATCCTGACTGTCTGTCCATTCTGCTAAACTATCCATGTCCTGTTTCAGTCAATTACTATCATCCTGACTGTCTGTCCATTCTGCTAACCTACCAATGTCCTGTTTCAGTCAATTACTATCATCCTGACTGTCTGACCATTCTGCTAAACTATCAATGTCCTGTTTCAGTCAATTACTATCATCCTGACTGTCTGTCCATTCTGCGAAACTATCAATGTCCTGTTTCAGTCAATTACTATCATCCTGACTGTCTGTCCATTCTGCGAAACTATCAATGTCCTGTTTCAGTCAATTACTATCATCCTGACTGTCTGTCCATTCTGCTAAACTATCAATGGCCTGTTTCAGTCAATTACTATCATCCTGACTGTCTGTCCATTCTGGGAATCTATCCATGTCCTGTTTCAGTCAATTACTATCATCCTGACTGTCTGTCCATTCTGCTAAACTATCAATGTCCTGTTTCAGTCAATTACTATCATCCTGACTGTCTATCCATTCTGGGAAACTATCCATGTCCTGTTTCAGTCAATTACTATCATCCTGACTGTCTGTCCATTCTGCTAAACTATCCATGTCCTGTTTCAGTCAATTACTATCATCCTGACTGTCTATCCATTCTGGGAAACTATCCATGTCCTGTTTCAGTCAATTACTATCATCCTGACTGTCTGTCCATTCTGCAAAACTATCCATGTCCTGTTTCAGTCAATTACTACCATCCTGACTGTCTGTCCATTCTGCTAAACTATCAATGTCCTGTTTCAGTCAATTACTATCATCCAGACTGTCTATCCATTCTGCTAAACTATCAATGTCCTGTTTCAGTCATTTACTATCATCCTGACTGTCTGTCCATTCTGCTAAACAATCCATGTCCTGTTTCAGTCAATTACTACCATCCTGACTGTCTGTCCATTCTGCTGAACTATCGATGTCCTGTTTCAGTCAATTACTATCATCCTGACTGTCTGTCCATTCTGCTAAACTATCAATGTCCTGTTTCAGTCAATTACTATCATCCTGACTGTCTGTCCATTCTGCTAAACTATCCATGTCCTGTGTCAGTCAATTACTATCATCCTGACTGTCTGTCCATTCTGCTAAACTATCAATGTTCTGTTTCAGTCAATTACTATCATCCTGACTGTCTGTCCATTCTGCTAAACTATCAATGTCCTGTTCAAATCAATTACTATCATCCTGACTGTCTGTCCATTCTGCTAAACTATCAATGTCCTGTTTCAGTCATTTACTATCATCCTGACTGTCTATCCATTCTGCTAAACTATCAATGTCCTGTTTCAGTCAATTACTATCATTCTGACTGTCTGTCCATTCTGCTAAACTATCCATGTCCTGTTTCAGTCAATTACTATCATCCTGACTGTCTGTCCATTCTGCTAAACTATCAATGTCCTGTTTCAATCAATTACTATCATCCTGACTGTCCATTCTGCTAAACTATCAATGTCCTGTTTCAGTCAATTACTATCATCCTGACTGTCTGTCCATTCTGCTAACCTATCAATGTCCTGTTTCAGTCAATTACTATCATCCTGACTGTCTATCCATTCTGCTAAACTATCCATGTCCTGTTTCAGTCAATTACTATCATCCTGACTGTCCGTCCATTCTGCTAACCTACCAATGTCCTGTTTCAGTCAATTACTATCATCCTGACTGTCTGTCCATTCTGCTAAACTATCCATGTCCTGTTTCAGTCAATTACTATCATCCTGACTGTCTGTCCATTCTGCTAAACAATCCATGTCCTGTTTCAGTCAATTACTACCATCCTGACTGTCTGTCCATTCTGCTGAACTATCCATGTCCTGTTTCAGTCAATTACTATCATCCTGACTGTCTGTCCATTCTGCTAAACTATCAATGTCCTGTTTCAGTCAATTACTATCATCCTGACTGTCTGTCCATTCTGCTAAACTATCCATGTCCTGTGTCAGTCAACTACTATCATCCTGACTGTCTGTCCATTCTGCTAAACTATCAATGTTCTGTTTCAGTCAATTACTATCATCCTGACTGTCTGTCCATTCTGCTAAACTATCAATGTCCTGTTCAAATCAATTACTATCATCCTGACTGTCTGTCCATTCTGCTAAACTATCAATGTCCTGTTTCAGTCAATTACTACCATCCTGACTGTCTGTCCATTCTGGTAAACTATCAATGTCCTGTTTCAGTCAATTACTATCATCCTGACTGTCTGTCCATTCTGCTAAACTATCAATGTCCTGTTTCAGTCAATTACTATCATCCTGACTCTCTGTCCATTCTGCTAAACTATCCATGTCCTGTTTCAGTCAATTACTATTATCCTGACTGTCTGTCCTTTCTGCTAAACTATCAATGACCTGTTTCAGTCAATTACTATCATCCTGACTGTCTGTCCATTCTGCAAAACTATCCATGTCCTGTTTCAGTCAATTACTATCATCCTGACTCTCTGTCCATTCTGCTAAACTATCCATGTCCTGTTTCAGTCAATTAGTATCATCCTGACTGTCGGTCCATTCTGCTAAACTATCAATGTCCTGTTTCAGTCAATTACAATCATCCTGACTCTCTGTCCATTCTGCTAAACTATCCATGTCCTGTTTCAGTCAATTACTATCATCCTGACTGTCTGTCCATTCTGCTAAACTATCAATGTCCTGTTTCAGTCAATTACTATCATCCTGACTGTCTGTGCGTTCTGCTAAACTATCCATGTCCTGTGTCAGTCAATTACTATCATCCTGACTGTCTGTCCATTCTGCTAAACTATCAATGTTCTGTTTCAGTCAATTACTATCATCCTGACTGTCTGTCCATTCTGCTAAACTATCAATGTCCTGTTCAAATCAATTACTATCATCCTGACTGTCTGTCCATTCTGCTAAACTATCAATGTCCTGTTTCAGTCATTTACTATCATCCTGACTGTCTATCCATTCTGCTAAACTATCAATGTCCTGTTTCAGTCAATTACTATCATTCTGACTGTCTGTCCATTCTGCTAAACTATCCATGTCCTGTTTCAGTCAATTACTATCATCCTGACTGTCTGTCCATTCTGCTAAACTATCAATGTCCTGTTTCAATCAATTACTATCATCCTGACTGTCTGTCCATTCTGCTAAACTATCAATGTCCTGTTTCAGTCAATTACTATCATCCTGACTGTCTGTCCATTCTGCTAACCTATCAATGTCCTGTTTCAGTCAATTACTATCATCCTGACTGTCTGTCCATTCTGCTAAACTATCCATGTCCTGTTTCAGTCAATTACTATCATCCTGACTGTCTGTCCATTCTGCTAACCTACCAATGTCCTGTTTCAGTCAATTACTATCATCCTGACTGTCTGTCCATTCTGCTAAACTATCAATGTCCTGTTTCAGTCAATTACTATCATCCTGACTGTCTGTCCATTCTGCTAAACTATCAATGTCCTGTTTCAGTCAATTACTATCATCCTGACTGTCTGTCCATTCTGCGAAACTATCAATGTCCTGTTTCAGTCAATTACTATCATCCTGACTCTCTGTCCATTCTGCGAAACTATCAATGTCCTGTTTCAGTCAATTACTATCATCCTGACTCTCTGTCCATTCTGCTAAACTATCAATGTCCTGTTTCAGTCAATTACTATCATCCTGACTCTCTGTCCATTCTGCTAAACTATCAATGTCCTGTTTCAGTCAATTATTACCATCCTGACTGTCAGTACATTCTGCTGAACTATCAATGTCCTGTTTCAGTCAATTACTACCATCCTGACTGTCTGTCCATTCGGCTAAACTATCAATGTCCTGTTTCAGTCAATTACTACCATCCTGACTGTCTGTCCATTCTGGTAAACTATCAATGTCCTGTTTCAGTCAATTACTATCATCCTGACTGTCTGTCCATTCTGCTAAACTATCAATGTCCTGTTTCAGTCAATTACTATCATCCTGACTCTCTGTCCATTCTGCTAAACTATCAATGTCCTGTTTCAGTCAATTACTACCATCCTGACTGTCAGTCCATTCTGCTGAACTATCAATGTCCTGTTTCAGTCAATTACTACCATCCTGACTGTCTGTCCATTCGGCTAAACTATCAATGTCCTGTTTCAGTCAATTACTACCATCCTGACTGTCTGTCCATTCTGGTAAACTATCAATGTCCTGTTTCAGTCAATTACTATCATCCTGACTGTCTGTCCATTCTGCTAAACTATCAATGTCCTGTTTCAGTCAATTACTATCATCCTGACTCTCTGTCCATTCTGCTAAAATATCAATGTCCTGTTTCAGTCAATTACTATCATCCTGACTGTCTGTCCATTCTGCTAAACTATCAATGTCCTGTTTCAGTCAATTACTACCATCCTGACTGTCTGTCCATTCGGCTAAACTATCAATGTCCTGTTTCAGTCAATTTCTATCATCCTGACTCTCTCTCCATTCTGCTAAACTATCCATGTCCTGCTTCAGTCAATTACTATCATCCTGACTGTCTGTCCATTCTGCTAAACTATCAATGGCCTGTTTCAGTCAATTACTATCATCCTGACTGTCTGTCCATTCTGCTAAACTATCAATGTCCTGTTTCAGTCAATTACTATCATCCTGACTGTCTGTCCATTCTGCTATACTATCAATGTCCTGTTTCAGTCAATTAATATCATCCTGACTGTCTATCCATTCTGCTAAACTATCCAAATCCTGTTTCAGTCAATTACTATCATCCTGACTCTCTGTCCATTCTGCTAAAATATCAATGTCCTGTTTCAGTCAATTACTATCATCCTGACTGTCTGTCCATTCTGCTAAACTATCAATGTCCTGTTTTAGTCAATTACTACCATCCTGACTGTCTGTCCATTCTGCTAAACTATCCATGTCCTGTTTCAGTCAATTACTATCATCCTGACTGTCTGTCCATTCTGCTAACCTATCAATGTCCTGTTTCAGTCAATTACTATCATCCTGACTGTCTGTCCATTCTGCTAAACTATCCATGTCCTGTTTCAGTCAATTACTATCATCCTGACTGTCTGTCCATTCTGCTAACCTACCAATGTCCTGTTTCAGTCAATTACTATCATCCTGACTGTCTGTCCATTCTGCTAAACTATCAATGTCCTGTTTCAGTCAATTACTATCATCCTGACTGTCTGTCCATTCTGCTAAACTATCAATGTCCTGTTTCAGTCAATTACTATCATCCTGACTGTCTGTCCATTCTGCGAAACTATCAATGTCCTGTTTCAGTCAATTACTATCATCCTGACTCTCTGTCCATTCTGCGAAACTATCAATGTCCTGTTTCAGTCAATTACTATCATCCTGACTCTCTGTCCATTCTGCTAAACTATCAATGTCCTGTTTCAGTCAATTACTATCATCCTGACTCTCTGTCCATTCTGCTAAACTATCAATGTCCTGTTTCAGTCAATTACTACCATCCTGACTGTCAGTACATTCTGCTGAACTATCAATGTCCTGTTTCAGTCAATTACTACCATCCTGACTGTCTGTCCATTCGGCTAAACTATCAATGTCCTGTTTCAGTCAATTACTACCATCCTGACTGTCTGTCCATTCTGGTAAACTATCAATGTCCTGTTTCAGTCAATTACTATCATCCTGACTGTCTGTCCATTCTGCTAAACTATCAATGTCCTGTTTCAGTCAATTACTATCATCCTGACTCTCTGTCCATTCTGCTAAACTATCAATGTCCTGTTTCAGTCAATTACTACCATCCTGACTGTCAGTCCATTCTGCTGAACTATCAATGTCCTGTTTCAGTCAATTACTACCATCCTGACTGTCTGTCCATTCGGCTAAACTATCAATGTCCTGTTTCAGTCAATTACTACCATCCTGACTGTCTGTCCATTCTGGTAAACTATCAATGTCCTGTTTCAGTCAATTACTATCATCCTGACTGTCTGTCCATTCTGCTAAACTATCAATGTCCTGTTTCAGTCAATTACTATCATCCTGACTCTCTGTCCATTCTGCTAAAATATCAATGTCCTGTTTCAGTCAATTACTATCATCCTGACTGTCTGTCCATTCTGCTAAACTATCAATGTCCTGTTTCAGTCAATTACTACCATCCTGACTGTCTGTCCATTCGGCTAAACTATCAATGTCCTGTTTCAGTCAATTTCTATCATCCTGACTCTCTCTCCATTCTGCTAAACTATCCATGTCCTGCTTCAGTCAATTACTATCATCCTGACTGTCTGTCCATTCTGCTAAACTATCAATGGCCTGTTTCAGTCAATTACTATCATCCTGACTGTCTGTCCATTCTGCTAAACTATCAATGTCCTGTTTCAGTCAATTACTATCATCCTGACTGTCTGTCCATTCTGCTATACTATCAATGTCCTGTTTCAGTCAATTAATATCATCCTGACTGTCTATCCATTCTGCTAAACTATCCAAATCCTGTTTCAGTCAATTACTATCATCCTGACTCTCTGTCCATTCTGCTAAAATATCAATGTCCTGTTTCAGTCAATTACTATCATCCTGACTGTCTGTCCATTCTGCTAAACTATCAATGTCCTGTTTTAGTCAATTACTACCATCCTGACTGTCTGTCCATTCTGCTAAACTATCCATGTCCTGTTTCAGTCAATTACTCCCATCCTGACTGTCTGTCCATTCGGCTAAACTATCAATGTCCTGTTTCAGTCAATTACTACCATCCTGACTGTCTGTCCATTCTGCTAAACTATCACTGTCCTGTTTCAGTCAATTACTATCATCCTGACTGTCTATCCATTCTGTGAAACTATCAATGTCCTGTTTCAGTCAATTACTATCATCCTGACTGTCTGTCCATTCTGCTAAACTATCAATGTCCTGTTTCAGTCAATTACTATCATCCTGACTGTCTGTCCATTCTGCAAAAATATCCATGTCCTATTTCAGTCAATTAGTATCATCCTGACTGTCTATCCATTCTGGGAAACTATCCATGTCCTGTTTCAGTCAATTACTATCATCCTGACTGTCTGTCCATTCTGCTAAACTATCCATGTCCTGTTTCAGTCAATTACTATCATCCTGACTCTCTGTCCATTCTGCTAAACTATCAATGTCCTGTTTCAGTCAATTACTACCATCCTGACTGTCAGTCCATTCTGCTGAACTATCAATGTCCTGTTTCAGTCAATTACTATCATCCTGACTGTCTGTCCATTCTGCTAAACTATCAATGTCCTGTTTCAGTCAATTACAATCATCCTGACTCTCTGTCCATTCTGCTAAACTATCCATGTCCTGTTTCAGTCAATTACTATCATCCTGACTGTCTGTCCATTCTGCTAAACTATCAATGTCCTGTTTCAGTCAATTACTATCATCCTGACTGTCTGTGCGTTCTGCTAAACTATCCATGTCCTGTGTCAGTCAATTACTATCATCCTGCCTGTCTGTCCATTCTGCTAAACTATCAATGTTCTGTTTCAGTCAATTACTATCATCCTGACTGTCTGTCCATTCTGCTAAACTATCAATGTCCTGTTCAAATCAATTACTATCATCCTGACTGTCTGTCCATTCTGCTAAACTATCAATGTCCTGTTTCAGTCATTTACTATCATCCTGACTGTCTATCCATTCTGCTAAACTATCAATGTCCTGTTTCAGTCAATTACTATCATTCTGACTTTCTGTCCATTCTGCTAAACTATCCATGTCCTGTTTCAGTCAATTACTATCATCCTGACTGTCTGTCCATTCTGCTAAACTATCAATGTCCTGTTTCAATCAATTACTATCATCCTGACTGTCTGTCCATTCTGCTAAACTATCAATGTCCTGTTTCAGTCAATTACTATCATCCTGACTGTCTGTCCATTCTGCTAACCTATCAATGTCCTGTTTCAGTCAATTACTATCATCCTGACTGTCTGTCCATTCTGCTAAACTATCCATGTCCTGTTTCAGTCAATTACTATCATCCTGACTGTCTGTCCATTCTGCTAACCTACCAATGTCCTGTTTCAGTCAATTACTATCATCCTGACTGTCTGTCCATTCTGCTAAACTATCAATGTCCTGTTTCAGTCAATTACTATCATCCTGACTGTCTGTCCATTCTGCTAAACTATCAATGTCCTGTTTCAGTCAATTACTATCATCCTGACTGTCTGTCCATTCTGCGAAACTATCAATGTCCTGTTTCAGTCAATTACTATCATCCTGACTGTCTGTCCATTCTGCTAAACTATCAATGTCCTGTTTCAGTCAATTACTATCATCCTGACTCTCTGTCCATTCTGCTAAACTATCAATGTCCTGTTTCAGTCAATTACTATCATCCTGACTCTCTGTCCATTCTGCTAAACTATCAATGTCCTGTTTCAGTCAATTACTACCATCCTGACTGTCAGTCCATTCTGCTGAACTATCAATGTCCTGTTTCAGTCAATTACTACCATCCTGACTGTCTGTCCATTCGGCTAAACTATCAATGTCCTGTTTCAGTCAATTACTACCATCCTGACTGTCTGTCCATTCTGGTAAACTATCAATGTCCTGTTTCAGTCAATTACTATCATCCTGACTGTCTGTCCATTCTGCTAAACTATCAATGTCCTGTTTCAGTCAATTACTATCATCCTGACTCTCTGTCCATTCTGCTAAACTATCCATGTCCTGTTTCAGTCAATTACTATTATCCTGACTGTCTGTCCATTCTGCTAAACTATCAATGTCCTGTTTCAGTCAATTACTATCATCCTGACTGTCTGTCCATTCTGCAAAAATATCCATGTCCTGTTTCAGTCAATTACTATCATCCTGACTCTCTGTCCATTCTGCTAAACTATCAATGTTCTGTTTCAGTCAATTACTATCATCCTGACTGTCTGTCCATTCTGCTAAACTATCAATGTCCTGTTCAAATCAATTACTATCATCCTGACTGTCTGTCCATTCTGCTAAACTATCAATGTCCTGTTTCAGTCATTTACTATCATCCTGACTGTCTATCCATTCTGCTAAACTATCAATGCCCTGTTTCAGTCAATTACTATCATTCTGACTGTCTGTCCATTCTGCTAAACTATCAATGTCCTGTTTCAGTCAATTACTATCATCCTGACTGTCTGTCCATTCTGCTAAACTATCAATGTCCTGTTTCAATCAATTGCTATCATCCTGACTGTCTGTCCATTCTGCTAAACTATCAATGTCCTGTTTCAGTCAATTACTATCATCCTGACTGTCTGTCCATTCTGCTAAACTATCAATGTCCTGTTTCAGTCAATTACTATCATCCTGACTGTCTGTCCATTCTGCTAAACTATCCATGTCCTGTTTCAGTCAATTACTATCATCCTGACTGTCTGTCCATTCTGCTAACCTACCAATGTCCTGTTTCAGTCAATTACTATCATCCTGACTGTCTGTCCATTCTGCTAAACTATCAATGTCCTGTTTCAGTCAATTACTATCATCCTGACTGTCTGTCCATTCTGCTAAACTATCAATGTCCTGTTTCAGTCAGTTACTATCATCCTGACTGTCTGTCCATTCTGCGAAACTATCAATGTCCTGTTTCAGTCAATTACTATCATCCTGACTGTCTGTCCATTCTGCTAAACTATCAATGTCCTGTTTAAGTCAATTACTATCATCCTGACTCTCTGTCCATTCTGCTAAACTATCAATGTCCTGTTTCAGTCAATTACTATCATCCTGACTGTCTGTCCCTTCTGGGAATCTATCCATGTCCTGTTTCAGTCAATTACTATCATCCTGACTGTCTGTCCATTCTGCTAAACTATCAATGTCCTGTTTCAGTCAATTACTATCATCCTGACTGTCTATCCATTCTGGGAAACTATCCATGTCCTGTTTCAGTCAATTACTATCATCCTGACTGTCTGTCCATTCTGCTAAACTATCCATGTCCTGTTTCAGTCAATTACTATCATCCTGACTGTCTATCCATTCTGGGAAACTATCCATGTCCTGTTTCAGTCAATTACTATCATCCTGACTGTCTGTCCATTCTGCAAAACTATCCATGTCCTGTTTCAGTCAATTACTACCATCCTGACTGTCTGTCCATTCTGCTAAACTATCAATGTCCTGTTTCAGTCAATTACTATCATCCTGACTGTCTATCCATTCTGCTAAACTATCAATGTCCTGTTTCAGTCATTTACTATCATCCTGACTGTCTGTCCATTCTGCTAAACAATCCATGTCCTGTTTCAGTCAATTACTACCATCCTGACTGTCTGTCCATTCTGCTGAACTATCAATGTCCTGTTTCAGTCAATTACTATCATCCTGACTGTCTGTCCATTCTGCTAAACTATCAATGTCCAGTTTCAGTCAATTACTACCATCCTGACTGTCTGTCCATTCTGCTAAACTATCAATGTCCTGTTTCAGTCAATTACTATCATCCTGACTGTCTGTCCATTCTGCTAAACTATCAATGTCCTGTTTCAATCAATTACTATCATCCTGACTGTCTGTCCATTCTGCTAAACTATCAATGTCCTGTTTCAGTCAATTACTATCATCCTGACTGTCTGTCCATTCTGCTAACCTATCAATGTCCTGTTTCAGTCAATTACTATCATCCTGACTGTCTGTCCATTCTGCTAAACTATCCATGTCCTGTTTTAGTCAATTACTATCATCCTGACTGTCTGTCCATTCTGCTAACCTACCAATGTCCTGTTTCAGTCAATTACTATCATCCTGACTGTCTGTCCATTCTGCTAAACTATCAATGTCCTGTTTCAGTCAATTACTATCATCCTGACTGTCTGTCCATTCTGCTAAACTATCAATGTCCTGTTTCAGTCAATTACTATCATCCTGACTGTCTGTCCATTCTGCGAAACTATCAATGTCCTGTTTCAGTCAATTACTATCATCCTGACTGTCTGTCCATTCTGCTAAACTATCAATGTCCTGTTTAAGTCAATTACTATCATCCTGACTCTCTGTCCATTCTGCTAAACTATCAATGTCCTGTTTCAGTCAATTACTATCATCCTGACTGTCTGTCCCTTCTGGGAATCTATCCATGTCCTGTTTCAGTCAATTACTATCATCCTGACTGTCTGTCCATTCTGCTAAACTATCAATGTCCTGTTTCAGTCAATTACTATCATCCTGACTGTCTATCCATTCTGGGAAACTATCCATGTTCTGTATCAGTCAATTACTATCATCCTGACTGTCTGTCCATTCTGCAAAACTATCCATGTCCTGTTTCAGTCAATTACTACCATCCTGACTGTCTGTCCATTCTGCTAAACTATCAATGTCCTGTTTCAGTCAATTACTATCATCCTGACTGTCTATCCATTCTGCTAAACTATCAATGTCCTGTTTCAGTCATTTACTATCATCCTGACTGTCTGTCCATTCTGCTAAACAATCCATGTCCTGTTTCAGTCAATTACTACCATCCTGACTGTCTGTCCATTCTGCTGAACTATCAATGTCCTGTTTCAGTCAATTACTATCATCCTGACTGTCTGTCCATTCTGCTAATCTATCAATGTCCAGTTTCAGTCAATTACTACCATCCCGACTGTCTGTCCATTCTGCTAAACTATCCATGTCCTGTTTCAGTCAATGACTACCATCCTGACTGTCTGTCCATTCTGCTAAACTATCAATGTCCTGTTTCAGTCAATTACGATCATCCTGACTGTCTGTCCATTCTGCTAAACTATCCATGTCCTGTTTCAGTCAATTACAACCATCCTGACTTTCTGTCCATTCTGCTAAACTATCAATGTCCTGTTTCAGTCAATTACTATCATCCTGACTGTCTATCCATTCTGCTAAACTATCAATGTCCTGTTTCAGTCAATTACTATCATCCTGACTGTCTATCCATTCTGCTAAATTATCAATGTCCTGTTTCAGTCAATTACTATCATCCTGACTGTCTGTCCATTCTGCTAAACTATCCATGTCCTGTTTCAGTCAATTACTATCATCCTGACTGTCTATCCATTCTGCTAAATTATCCATGTCCTGTTTCAGTCAATTACTATCATCCTGAAGGTCTATCCATTCTGCTAAATTATCAATGTCCTGTTTCAGTCAATTACTATCATCCTGACTGTCGGTCCATTCTGCTAAACTATCCACGTCCTGTTTCAGTCAATTACTATCATCCTGACTGTCTATCCATTCTGCTAAACTATCTATGTCCTGTTTCAGTCAATTACTATCATCCTGACTGTCGGTCCATTCTGCTACACTATCTATGTCCTGTTTCAGTCAATTACTATCATCCTGACTGTCTGTCCATTCTGCTAAACTATCCATGTCCTGTTTCAGTCAATTACTATCATCCTGACTGTCTGTCCATTCTGCTACACTATCTATGTCCTGTTTCAGTCAATTACTATCATCCTGACTGTCTGTCCATTCTGCTAATCTATCCATGTCCTGTTTCAGTCAATTACTATCATCCTGACTGTCTGTCCATTCTGCTAAACTATCCATGTCCTGTTTCAGTCAATTACTATCATCCTGACTGTCTGTCCATTCTGCTAAACTATCCATGTCCTGTTTCAGTCAATTACTATCATCCTGACTCTCTGTCCATTCTGCTAAACTATCCATGTCCTGTTTCAGTCAATTACTACCATCCTGACTCTCTGTCCATTCTGCTAAACTATCCATGTCCTGTTTCAGTCAATTAGTATCATCCTGACTGTCTGTCCATTCTGCTAATTATCCATGTCCTTTTTCAGTCAATTACTATCATCCTGACTGTCTGTCCATTCTGCTCACCTATCAATGTCCTGTTTCAGTCAATTACTATCATCCTGACTGTCTGTCCATTCTGCTAAACTATCAATTTCCTGTTACAGTCAATTACTATCATCCTGACTGTCTGTCCATTCTGCTAAACTATCAATGTCCTGTTTCAGTCAATTACTATCATCCTGACTGTCTGTCCATTCTGCTAAACTATCAATTTCCTGTTACAGTCAATTACTACCATCCTGACTGTCTGTCCATTCTGCTAACCTATCAATGTCCTGTTTCAGTCAATTACTATCATTCTGACTGTCTGTCCATTCTGCTAAACTATCAATTTCCTGTTACAGTCAATTACTATCATCCTGACTGTCTGTCCATTCTGCTAAACTATCCATGTCCTGTTTCAGTCAATTACTATCATCCTGACTGTCTTTCCAATCTGCTAAACTATCCATGTCCTGTTTCAGCCAATTACTATCATCCTGACTGTCTGTCCATTCTGCTAAACTATCCATGTCCTGTTTCAGTCAATTACTATCATCCTGACTGTCTTTCCATTCTGCTAAACTATCCATGTCCTGTTTCAGCCAATCGCTATCATCCTGACTGTCTGTCCATTCTGCTAAACTATCAATGTCCTGTTTCAGTCAATTACTATCATCCTGACTCTCTGTCCATTCTGCTAAACTATCCATGTCCTGTTTCAGTCAATTTCTACCATCCTGACTGTCTGTCCATTCTGCTAAACTATCCATGTCCTGTTTCAGTCAATTACTATCATCCTGACTGTCTGTCCATTCTGCAAAACTATCCATGTCCTGTTTCAGTCAATTACTACCATCCTGACTGTCTGTCCATTCTGCTAAACTATCAATGTCCTGTTTCAGTCAATTACTATCATCCAGACTGTCTATCCATTCTGCTAAACTATCAATGTCCTGTTTCAGTCATTTACTATCATCCTGACTGTCTGTCCATTCTGCTAAACAATCCATGTCCTGTTTCAGTCAATTACTACCATCCTGACTGTCTGTCCATTCTGCTGAACTATCAATGTCCTGTTTCAGTCAATTACTATCATCCTGACTGTCTGTCCATTCTGGGAAACTATCCATGTCCTGTTTCAGTCAATTACTATCATCCTGACTGTCTATCCATTCTGGGAAACTATCCATGTCCTGTTTCAGTCAATTACTATCATCCTGACTGTCTGTCCATTCTGCTAAACTATCCATGTCCTGTTTCAGTCAATTACTATCATCCTGACTGTCTATCCATTCTGGGAAACTATCCATGTCCTGTTTCAGTCAATTACTATCATCCTGACTGTCTGTCCATTCTGCAAAACTATCCATGTCCTGTTTCAGTCAATTACTACCATCCTGACTGTCTGTCCATTCTGCTGAACTATAAATGTCCTGTTTCAGTCAATTACTATCATCCTGACTGTCTGTCCATTCTGCTAAACTATCAATGTCCTGTTTCAGTCAATTACTATCATCCTGACTGTCTGTCCATTCTGCTAAACTATCAATGTCCTGTTTCAGTCAATTACTACCATCCTGACTGTCTGTCCATTCTGCTAAACTATCAATGTCCTGTTTCAGTCAATTACTATCATCCAGACTTTCTATCTATTCTGCTAAACTATCAATGTCCTGTTTCAGTCATTTACTATCATCCTGACTGTCTGTCCATTCTGCAAAACAATCCATGTCCTGTTTCAGTCAATTACTACCATCCTGACTGTCTGTCCATTCTGCTGAACTATAAATGTCCTGTTTCAGTCAATTACTATCATCCTGACTGTCTGTCCATTCTGCTAAACTATCAATGTCCTGTTTCAGTCAATTACTATCATCCTGACTGTCTGTCCATTCTGCTAAACTATCAATGTCCTGTTTCAGTCAATTACTATCATCCAGACTCTCTTTCCATTCTGCTAAACTATCCATGTCCTGTTTCAGTCAATTACTACCATCCTGACCGTCTGTCCATTCTGCTAAACTATCCATGTCCTGTTTCAGTCAATGACTACCATCCTGACTGTCTGTCCATTCTGCTAAACTATCAATGTCCTGTTTCAGTCAATTACGATCATCCTGACTGTCTGTCCATTCTGCTAAACTATGGATGTCCTGTTTCAGTCAATTACTACCATCCTGACTGTCTGTCCATTCTGCTAAACTATCAATGTCCTGTTTCAGTCAATTACTATCATCCTGACTGTCTATCCATTCTGCTACACTATCTATGTCCTGTTTCAGTCAATTACTATCATCCTGACTGTCTGTCCATTCTGCTAAACTATCCATGTCCTGTTTCAGTCAATTACTATCATCCTGACTGTCTATCCATTCTGGGAAACTATCCATGTCCTGTTTCAGTCAATTACTATCATCCTGACTGTCTGTCCATTCTGCAAAACTATCCATGTCCTGTTTCAGTCAATTACTACCATCCAGACTGTCTATCCATTCTGCTAAACTATCAATGTCCTGTTTCAGTCATTTACTATCATCCTGACTGTCTGTCCATTCTGCTAAACAATCCATGTCCTGTTTCAGTCAATTACTACCATCCTGACTGTCTGTCCATTCTGCTGAACTATCAACGTCCTGCTTCAGTCAATTACTATCATCCTGACTGTCTGTCCATTCTGCTAAACTATCAATGTCCAGTTTCAGTCAATTACTACCATCCTGACTGTCTGTCCATTCTGCTAAACTATCCATGTCCTGTTTCAGTCAATGACTACCATCCTGACTGTCTGTCCATTCTGCTAAACTATCAATGTCCTGTTTCAGTCAATTACTATCATCCTGA
Source organism: Heterodontus francisci (assembly GCF_036365525.1). NCBI lineage: Eukaryota > Metazoa > Chordata > Chondrichthyes > Heterodontiformes > Heterodontidae > Heterodontus > Heterodontus francisci. Next base: position 69,200,205 of record NC_090398.1, on the reverse strand, counting down.
CTGTCTGTCCATTCTGCTATACTATCAATGTCCTGTTTCAGTCAATTACTATCATCCTGACTGTCTATCCATTCTGCTAAACTATCAATGTTATGTTTCAGTCAATTACTATCATCCTGACTGTCTGTCCATTCTGCTAAACTATCCATGTCCTGTTTCAGTCAATTACTATCATCCTGACTGTCTATCCATTCTGGGAAACTATCCATATCCTGTTTCAGTCAATTACTATCATCCTGACTCTCTGTCCATTCTGCTAAACTATCCATGTCCTGTTTCATTCAATTACTATCATCCTGACTCTCTGTCCATTCTGCTAAAATATCAATGTCCTGTTTCAGTCAATTACTATCATCCTGACTGTCTGTCCATTCTGCTAAACTATCAATGTCCTGTTTCAGTCAATTACTACCATCCTGACTGTCTGTCCATTCGGCTAAACTATCCATGTCCTGTTTCAGTCAATTTCTATCATCCTGACTCTCTCTCCATTCTGCTAAACTATCCATGTCCTGCTTCAGTCAATTACCATCATCCTGACTGTCTGTCCATTCTGCTAAACTATCAATGGCCTGTTTCAGTCAATTACTATCATCCTGACTGTCTGTCCATTCTGCTAAACTATCAATGTCCTGTTTCAGTCAATTACTATCATCCTCACTGTCTGTCCATTCTGCTATACTATCAATGTCCTGTTTCAGTCAATTAATATCATCCTGACTGTCTATCCATTCTGCTAAACTATCCATGTCCTGTTTCAGTCAATTACTACCATCCTGACCGTCTGTCCATTCTGCTAAACTATCCATGTCCTGTTTCAGTCAATTACTACCATCCTGACCGTCTGTCCATTCTGCTAAACTATCCATGTCCTGTTTCAGTCAATGACTACCATCCTGACTGTCTGTCCATTCTGCTAAACTATCAATGTCCTGTTTCAGTCAATTACGATCATCCTGACTGTCTGTCCATTCTGCTAAACTATGGATGTCCTGTTTCAGTCAATTACTACCATCCTGACTGTCTGTCCATTCTGCTAAACTATCAATGTCCTGTTTCAGTCAATTACTATCATCCTGACTGTCTATCCATTCTGCTACACTATCTATGTCCTGTTTCAGTCAATTACTATCATCCTGACTGTCTGTCCATTCTGCTAAACTATCCATGTCCTGTTTCAGTCAATTACTATCATCCTGACTGTCTATCCATTCTGGGAAACTATCCATGTCCTGTTTCAGTCAATTACTATCATCCTGACTGTCTGTCCATTCTGCAAAACTATCCATGTCCTGTTTCAGTCAATTACTACCATCCAGACTGTCTATCCATTCTGCTAAACTATCAATGTCCTGTTTCAGTCATTTACTATCATCCTGACTGTCTGTCCATTCTGCTAAACAATCCATGTCCTGTTTCAGTCAATTACTACCATCCTGACTGTCTGTCCATTCTGCTGAACTATCAACGTCCTGTTTCAGTCAATTACTATCATCCTGACTGTCTGTCCATTCTGCTAAACTATCAATGTCCAGTTTCAGTCAATTACTACCATCCTGACTGTCTGTCCATTCTGCTAAACTATCCATGTCCAGTTTCAGTCAATGACTACCATCCTGACTGTCTGTCCATTCTGCTAAACTATCAATGTCCTGTTTCAGTCAATTACTATCATCCTGACTGTCTGTCCATTCTGCTATACTATCAATGTCCTGTTTCAGTCAATTACTATCATCCTGACTGTCTGTCCATTCTGCTAAACTATCCATGTCCTGTTTCAGTCAATTACTATCATCCTGACTGTCTATCCATTCTGGGAAACTATCCATATCCTCTTTCAGTCAATTACTATCATCCTGACTCTCTGTCCATTCTGCTAAACTATCCATGTCCTGTTTCATTCAATTACTACCATCCTGACTGTCTGTCCATTCTGCTGAACTATCAACGTCCTGCTTCAGTCAATTACTATCATCCTGACTGTCTGTCCATTCTGCTAAACTATCAATGTCCAGTTTCAGTCAATTACTACCATCCTGACTGTCTGTCCATTCTGCTAAACTATCCATGTCCTGTTTCAGTCAATGACTACCATCCTGACTGTCTGTCCATTCTGCTAAACTATCAATGTCCTGTTTCAGTCAATTACTATCATCCTGACTGTCTGTCCATTCTGCTATACTATCAATGTCCTGTTTCAGTCAATTACTATCATCCTGACTGTCTATCCATTCTGCTAAACTATCAATGTCCTGTTTCAGTCAATTACTATCATCCTGACTGTCTGTCCATTCTGCTAAACTATCCATGTCCTGTTTCAGTCAATTACTATCATCCTGACTGTCTATCCATTCTGGGAAACTATCCATATCCTGTTTCAGTCAATTACTATCATCCTGACTCTCTGTCCATTCTGCTAAACTATCCATGTCCTGTTTCATTCAATTACTATCATCCTGACTCTCTGTCCATTCTGCTAAAATATCAATGTCCTGTTTCAGTCAATTACTATCATCCTGACTGTCTGTCCATTCTGCTAAACTATCAATGTCCTGTTTCAGTCAATTACTACCATCCTGACTGTCTGTCCATTCGGCTAAACTATCCATGTCCTGTTTCAGTCAATTTCTATCATCCTGACTCTCTCTCCATTCTGCTAAACTATCCATGTCCTGCTTCAGTCAATTACCATCATCCTGACTGTCTGTCCATTCTGCTAAACTATCAATGGCCTGTTTCAGTCAATTACTATCATCCTGACTGTCTGTCCATTCTGCTAAACTATCAATGTCCTGTTTCAGTCAATTACTATCATCCTGACTGTCTGTCCATTCTGCTATACTATCAATGTCCTGTTTCAGTCAATTAATATCATCCTGACTGTCTATCCATTCTGCTAAACTATCCATGTCCTGTTTCAGTCAATTACTACCATCCTGACCGTCTGTCCATTCTGCTAAACTATCCATGTCCTGTTTCAGTCAATTACTACCATCCTGACCGTCTGTCCATTCTGCTAAACTATCCATGTCCTGTTTCAGTCAATGACTACCATCCTGACTGTCTGTCCATTCTGCTAAACTATCAATGTCCTGTTTCAGTCAATTACGATCATCCTGACTGTCTGTCCATTCTGCTAAACTATGGATGTCCTGTTTCAGTCAATTACTACCATCCTGACTGTCTGTCCATTCTGCTAAACTATCAATGTCCTGTTTCAGTCAATTACTATCATCCTGACTGTCTATCCATTCTGCTACACTATCTATGTCCTGTTTCAGTCAATTACTATCATCCTGACTGTCTGTCCATTCTGCTAAACTATCCATGTCCTGTTTCAGTCAATTACTATCATCCTGACTGTCTATCCATTCTGGGAAACTATCCATGTCCTGTTTCAGTCAATTACTATCATCCTGACTGTCTGTCCATTCTGCAAAACTATCCATGTCCTGTTTCAGTCAATTACTACCATCCAGACTGTCTATCCATTCTGCTAAACTATCAATGTCCTGTTTCAGTCATTTACTATCATCCTGACTGTCTGTCCATTCTGCTAAACAATCCATGTCCTGTTTCAGTCAATTACTACCATCCTGACTGTCTGTCCATTCTGCTGAACTATCAACGTCCTGTTTCAGTCAATTACTATCATCCTGACTGTCTGTCCATTCTGCTAAACTATCAATGTCCAGTTTCAGTCAATTACTACCATCCTGACTGTCTGTCCATTCTGCTAAACTATCCATGTCCAGTTTCAGTCAATGACTACCATCCTGACTGTCTGTCCATTCTGCTAAACTATCAATGTCCTGTTTCAGTCAATTACTATCATCCTGACTGTCTGTCCATTCTGCTATACTATCAATGTCCTGTTTCAGTCAATTACTATCATCCTGACTGTCTGTCCATTCTGCTAAACTATCCATGTCCTGTTTCAGTCAATTACTATCATCCTGACTGTCTATCCATTCTGGGAAACTATCCATATCCTGTTTCAGTCAATTACTATCATCCTGACTCTCTGTCCATTCTGCTAAACTATCCATGTCCTGTTTCATTCAATTACTATCATCCTGACTCTCTGTCCATTCTGCTAAAATATCAATGTCCTGTTTCAGTCAATTACTATCATCCTGACTGTCTGTCCATTCTGCTAAACTATCAATGTCCTGTTTCAGTCAATTACTACCATCCTGACTGTCTGTCCATTCGGCTAAACTATCCATGTCCTGTTTCAGTCAATTTCTATCATCCTGACTCTCTCTCCATTCTGCTAAACTATCCATGTCCTGCTTCAGTCAATTACCATCATCCTGACTGTCTGTCCATTCTGCTAAACTATCAATGGCCTGTTTCAGTCAATTACTATCATCCTGACTGTCTGTCCATTCTGCTAAACTATCAATGTCCTGTTTCAGTCAATTACTATCATCCTGACTGTCTGTCCATTCTGCTATACTATCAATGTCCTGTTTCAGTCAATTAATATCATCCTGACTGTCTATCCATTCTGCTAAACTATCCAAATCCTGTTTCAGTCAATTACTATCATCCTGACTGTCTATCCATTCTGGGAAACTCTCCATGTCCTGTTTCAGTCAATTACTATCATCCTGACTCTCTGTCCATTCTGCTAAACTATCCATGTCCTGTTTCAGTCAATTACTATCATCCTGACTCTCTGTCCATTCTGCTAAAATATCAATGTCCTGTTTCAGTCAATTACTATCATCCTGACTGTCTGTCCATTCTGCTAAACTATCAATGTCCTGTTTTAGTCAATTACTACCATCCTGACTGTCTGTCCATTCTGCTAAACTATCCATGTCCTGTTTCAGTCAATTACTACCATCCTGACTGTCTGTCCGTTCGGCTAAACTATCAATGTCCTGTTTCAGTCAATTACTACCATCCTGACTGTCTGTCCATTCTGCTAAACTATGACTGTCCTGTTTCAGTCAATTACTATCATCCTGACTGTCTATCCATTCTGCGAAACTATCAATGTCCTGTTTCAGTCAATTACTATCATCCTGACTGTCTGTCCATTCTGCTAAACTATCAATGTCCTGTTTCAGTCAATTACTATCATCCTGACTGTCTGTCCATTCTGCTAAAATATCCATGTCCTATTTCAGTCAATTAGTATCATCCTGACTGTCTATCCATTCTGGGAAACTATCCATGTCCTGTTTCAGTCAATTACTATCATCCTGACTCTCTGTCCATTCTGCTAAACTATCAATGTCCTGTTTCAGTCAATTACTACCATCCTGACTGTCAGTCCATTCTGCTGAACTATCAATGTCCTGTTTCAGTCAATTACTACCATCCTGACTGTCTGTCCATTCGGCTAAACTATCAATGTCCTGTTTCAGTCAATTACTATCATCCTGACTGTCTGTCCATTCTGCTAAACTATCAATGTCCTGTTTCAGTCAATTACTATCATCCTGACTCTCTGTCCATTCTGCTAAACTATCCATGTCCTGTTTCAGTCAATTACTATTATCCTGACTGTCTGTCCATTCTGCTAAACTATCAATGACCTGTTTCAGTCAATTACTATCATCCTGACTGTCTGTCCATTCTGCAAAACTATCCATGTCCTGTTTCAGTCAATTACTATCATCCTGACTCTCTGTCCATTCTGCTAAACTATCCATGTCCTGTTTCAGTCAATTAGTATCATCCTGACTGTCTGTCCATTCTGCTAAACTATCAATGTCCTGTTTCAGTCAATTACAATCATCCTGACTCTCTGTCCATTCTGCTAAACTATCCATGTCCTGTTTCAGTCAATTACTATCATCCTGACTGTCTGTCCATTCTGCTAAACTATCAATGTCCTGTTTCAGTCAATTACTATCATCCTGACTGTCTGTCCATTCTGCTAAACTATCCATGTCCTGTGTCAGTCAATTACTATCATCCTGACTGTCTGTCCATTCTGCTAAACTATCAATGTTCTGTTTCAGTCAATTACTATCATCCTGACTGTCTGTCCATTCTGCTAAACTATCAATGTCCTGTTCAAATCAATTACTATCATCCTGACTGTCTGTCCATTCTGCTAAACTATCAATGTCCTGTTTCAGTCATTTACTATCATCCTGACTGTCTATCCATTCTGCTAAACTATCAATGTCCTGTTTCAGTCAATTACTATCATTCTGACTGTCTGTCCATTCTGCTAAACTATCCATGTCCTGTTTCAGTCAATTACTATCATCCTAACTGTCTGTCCATTCTGCTAAACTATCAATGTCCTGTTTCAATCAATTACTATCATCCTGACTCTCTGTCCATTCTGCTAAACTATCAATGTCCTGTTTCAGTCAATTACTATCATCCTGACTGTCTGTCCATTCTGCTAACCTATCAATGTCCTGTTTCAGTCAATTACTATCATCCTGACTGTCTGTCCATTCTGCTAAACTATCCATGTCCTGTTTCAGTCAATTACTATCATCCTGACTGTCTGTCCATTCTGCTAACCTACCAATGTCCTGTTTCAGTCAATTACTATCATCCTGACTGTCTGTCCATTCTGCTAAACTATCAATGTCCTGTTTCAGTCAATTACTACCATCCTGAATGTCTGTCCATTCTGGTAAACTATCAATGTCCTGTTTCAGTCAATTACTATCATCCTGACTGTCTGTCCATTCTGCTAAACTATCAATGTCCTGTTTCAGTCAATTACTACCATCCTGACTGTCTGTCCATTCTGGTAAACTATCAATGTCCTGTTTCAGTCAATTACTATCATCCTGACTGTCTGTCCATTCTGCTAAACTATCAATGTCCTGTTTTAGTCAATTACTATCATCCTGACTCTCTGTCCATTCTGCTAATCTATCCATGTCCTGTTTCAGTCAATTACTATTATCCTGACTGTCTGTCCATTCTGCTAAACTATCAGTGTCCTGTTTCAGTCAATTACTATCATCCTGACTGTCTGTCCATTCTGCTAAAATATCCATGTCCTATTTCAGTCAATTAGTATCATCCTGACTGTCTATCCATTCTGGGAAACTATCCATGTCCTGTTTCAGTCAATTACTATCATCCTGACTCTCTGTCCATTCTGCTAAACTATCAATGTCCTGTTTCAGTCAATTACTACCATCCTGACTGTCAGTCCATTCTGCTGAACTATCAATGTCCTGTTTCAGTCAATTACTACCATCCTGACTGTCTGTCCATTCGGCTAAACTATCAATGTCCTGTTTCAGTCAATTACTATCATCCTGACTGTCTGTCCATTCTGCTAAACTATCAATGTCCTGTTTCAGTCAATTACTATCATCCTGACTCTCTGTCCATTCTGCTAAACTATCCATGTCCTGTTTCAGTCAATTACTATTATCCTGACTGTCTGTCCATTCTGCTAAACTATCAATGACCTGTTTCAGTCAATTACTATCATCCTGACTGTCTGTCCATTCTGCAAAACTATCCATGTCCTGTTTCAGTCAATTACTATCATCCTGACTCTCTGTCCATTCTGCTAAACTATCCATGTCCTGTTTCAGTCAATTAGTATCATCCTGACTGTCTGTCCATTCTGCTAAACTATCAATGTCCTGTTTCAGTCAATTACAATCATCCTGACTCTCTGTCCATTCTTCTAAACTATCCATGTCCTGTTTCAGTCAATTACTATCATCCTGACTGTCTGTCCATTCTGCTAAACTATCAATGTCCTGTTTCAGTCAATTACTATCATCCTGACTGTCTGTCCATTCTGCTAAACTATCCATGTCCTGTGTCAGTCAATTACTATCATCCTGACTGTCTGTCCATTCTGCTAAACTATCAATGTTCTGTTTCAGTCAATTACTATCATCCTGACTGTCTGTCCATTCTGCTAAACTATCAATGTCCTGTTCAAATCAATTACTATCATCCTGACTGTCTGTCCATTCTGCTAAACTATCAATGTCCTGTTTCAGTCATTTACTATCATCCTGACTGTCTATCCATTCTGCTAAACTATCAATGTCCTGTTTCAGTCAATTACTATCATTCTGACTGTCTGTCCATTCTGCTAAACTATCCATGTCCTGTTTCAGTCAATTACTATCATCCTAACTGTCTGTCCATTCTGCTAAACTATCAATGTCCTGTTTCAATCAATTACTATCATCCTGACTGTCTGTCCATTCTGCTAAACTATCAATGTCCTGTTTCAGTCAATTACTATCATCCTGACTGTCTGTCCATTCTGCTAACCTATCAATGTCCTGTTTCAGTCAATTACTATCATCCTGACTGTCTGTCCATTCTGCTAAACTATCCATGTCCTGTTTCAGTCAATTACTATCATCCTGACTGTCTGTCCATTCTGCTAACCTACCAATGTCCTGTTTCAGTCAATTACTATCATCCTGACTGTCTGTCCATTCTGCTAAACTATCAATGTCCTGTTTCAGTCAATTACTACCATCCTGAATGTCTGTCCATTCTGGTAAACTATCAATGTCCTGTTTCAGTCAATTACTATCATCCTGACTGTCTGTCCATTCTGCTAAACTATCAATGTCCTGTTTCAGTCAATTACTACCATCCTGACTGTCTGTCCATTCTGGTAAACTATCAATGTCCTGTTTCAGTCAATTACTATCATCCTGACTGTCTGTCCATTCTGCTAAACTATCAATGTCCTGTTTTAGTCAATTACTATCATCCTGACTCTCTGTCCATTCTGCTAATCTATCCATGTCCTGTTTCAGTCAATTACTATTATCCTGACTGTCTGTCCATTCTGCTAAACTATCAATGTCCTGTTTCAGTCAATTACTATCATCCTGACTGTCTGTCCATTCTGCAAAACTATCCATGTCCTGTTTCAGTCAATTACTATCATCCTGACTCTCTGTCCATTCTGCTAAACTATCCATGTCCTGTTTCAGTCAATTAGTATCATCCTGACTGTCTGTCCATTCTGCTAAACTATCAATGTCCTGTTTCAGTCAATTACAATCATCCTGACTCTCTGTCCATTCTGCTAAACTATCCATGTCCTGTTTCAGTCAATTACTATCATCCTGACTGTCTGTCCATTCTGCTAAACTATCAATGTCATGTTTCATTCAATTACTATCATCCTGACTGTCTGTCCACTCTGCTAAACTATCCATGTCCTGTGTCAGTCAATTACTATCATCCTGACTGTCTGTCCATTCTGCTAAACTATCAATGTCCTGTTCAAATCAATTACTATCATCCTGACTGTCTGTCCATTCTGCTAAACTATCAATGTCCTGTTTCAGTCATTTACTATCATCCTGACTGTCTGTCCATTCTGCTAAACAATCCATGTCCTGTTTCAGTCAATTACTACCATCCTGACTGTCTGTCCATTCTGCTGAACTATCAACGTCCTGTTTCAGTCAATTACTATCATCCTGACTGTCTGTCCATTCTGCTAAACTATCAATGTCCAGTTTCAGTCAATTACTACCATCCTGACTGTCTGTCCATTCTGCTAAACTATCCATGTCCTGTTTCAGTCAATGACTATCATCCTGACTCTCTGTCCATTCTGCTAAACTATCCATGTCCTGTTTCATTCAATTACTATCATCCTGACTCTCTGTCCATTCTGCTAAAATATCAATGTCCTGTTTCAGTCAATTACTATCATCCTGACTGTCTGTCCATTCTGCTAAACTATCAATGTCCTGTTTCAGTCAATTACTACCATCCTGACTGTCTGTCCATTCGGCTAAACTATCCATGTCCTGTTTCAGTCAATTTCTATCATCCTGACTCTCTCTCCATTCTGCTAAACTATCCATGTCCTGCTTCAGTCAATTACCATCATCCTGACTGTCTGTCCATTCTGCTAAACTATCAATGGCCTGTTTCAGTCAATTACTATCATCCTGACTGTCTGTCCATTCTGCTAAACTATCAATGTCCTGTTTCAGTCAATTACTATCATCCTGACTGTCTGTCCATTCTGCTATACTATCAATGTCCTGTTTCAGTCAATTAATATCATCCTGACTGTCTATCCATTCTGCTAAACTATCCAAATCCTGTTTCAGTCAATTACTATCATCCTGACTGTCTATCCATTCTGGGAAACTCTCCATGTCCTGTTTCAGTCAATTACTATCATCCTGACTCTCTGTCCATTCTGCTAAACTATCCATGTCCTGTTTCAGTCAATTACTATCATCCTGACTCTCTGTCCATTCTGCTAAAATATCAATGTCCTGTTTCAGTCAATTACTATCATCCTGACTGTCTGTCCATTCTGCTAAACTATCAATGTACTGTTTTAGTCAATTACTACCATCCTGACTGTCTGTCCATTCTGCTAAACTATCCATGTCCTGTTTCAGTCAATTACTACCATCCTGACTGTCTGTCCGTTCGGCTAAACTATCAATGTCCTGTTTCAGTCAATTACTACCATCCTGACTGTCTGTCCATTCTGCTAAACTATCACTGTCCTGTTTCAGTCAATTACTATCATCCTGACTGTCTATCCATTCTGCGAAACTATCAATGTCCTGTTTCAGTCAATTACTATCATCCTGACTGTCTGTCCATTCTGCTAAACTATCACTGTCCTGTTTCAGTCAATTACTATCATCCTGACTGTCTATCCATTCTGCGAAACTATCAATGTCCTGTTTCAGTCAATTACTATCATCCTGACTGTCTGTCCATTCTGCTAAACTATCAATGTCCTGTTTCAGTCAATTACTATCATCCTGACTGTCTGTCCATTCTGCTAAACTATCAATGTCCTGTTCAAATCAATTACTATCATCCTGACTGTCTGTCCATTCTGCTAAACTATCAATGTCCTGTTTCAGTCATTTACTATCATCCTGACTGTCTGTCCATTCTGCTAAACAATCCATGTCCTGTTTCAGTCAATTACTACCATCCTGACTGTCTGTCCATTCTGCTGAACTATCAACGTCCTGTTTCAGTCAATTACTATCATCCTGACCGTCTGTCCATTCTGCTAAACTATCAATGTCCAGTTTCAGTCAATTACTACCATCCTGACTGTCTGTCCATTCTGCTAAACTATCCATGTCCTGTTTCAGTCAATGACTACCATCCTGACTGTCTGTCCATTCTGCTAAACTATCAATGTCCTGTTTCAGTCAATTACTATCATCCTGACTGTCTGTCCATTCTGCTATACTATCAATGTCCTGTTTCAGTCAATTACTATCATCCTGACTGTCTATCCATTCTGCTAAACTATCAATGTCCTGTTTCAGTCAATTACTATCATCCTGACTGTCTGTCCATTCTGCTAAACTATCCATGTCCTGTTTCAGTCAATTACTATCATCCTGACTGTCTATCCATTCTGGGAAACTATCCATATCCTGTTTCAGTCAATTACTATCATCCTGACTCTCTGTCCATTCTGCTAAACTATCCATGTCCTGTTTCATTCAATTACTATCATCCTGACTCTCTGTCCATTCTGCTAAAATATCAATGTCCTGTTTCAGTCAATTACTATCATCCTGACTGTCTGTCCATTCTGCTAAACTATCAACGTCCTGTTTCAGTCAATTACTACCATCCTGACTGTCTGTCCATTCGGCTAAACTATCCATGTCCTGTTTCAGTCAATTTCTATCATCCTGACTCTCTCTCCATTCTGCTAAACTATCCATGTCCTGCTTCAGTCAATTACCATCATCCTGACTGTCTGTCCATTCTGCTAAACTATCAATGGCCTGTTTCAGTCAATTACTATCATCCTGACTGTCTGTCCATTCTGCTAAACTATCAATGTCCTGTTTCAGTCAATTACTATCATCCTGACTGTCTGTCCATTCTGCTATACTATCAATGTCCTGTTTCAGTCAATTAATATCATCCTGACTGTCTATCCATTCTGCTAAACTATCCAAATCCTGTTTCAGTCAATTACTATCATCCTGACTGTCTATCCATTCTGGGAAACTCTCCATGTCCTGTTTCAGTCAATTACTATCATCCTGACTCTCTGTCCATTCTGCTAAACTATCCATGTCCTGTTTCAGTCAATTACTATCATCCTGACTCTCTGTCCATTCTGCTAAAATATCAATGTCCTGTTTCAGTCAATTACTATCATCCTGACTGTCTATCCATTCTGCGAAACTATCAATGTCCTGTTTCAGTCAATTACTATCATCCTGACTGTCTGTCCATTCTGCTAAACTATCAATGTCCTGTTTCAGTCAATTACTATCATCCTGACTGTCTGTCCATTCTGCTAAAATATCCATGTCCTATTTCAGTCAATTAGTATCATCCTGACTGTCTATCCATTCTGGGAAAGTATCCATGTCCTGTTTCAGTCAATTACTATCATCCTGACTCTCTGTCCATTCTGCTAAACTATCAATGTCCTGTTTCAGTCAATTACTATCATCCTGACTGTCTGTCCATTCTGCTAAACTATCCATGTCCTGTTTCAGTCAATTACTATCATCCTGACTGTCTATCCATTCTGGGAAACTATCCATATCCTGTTTCAGTCAATTACTATCATCCTGACTCTCTGTCCATTCTGCTAAACTATCCATGTCCTGTTTCATTCAATTACTATCATCCTGACTCTCTGTCCATTCTGCTAAAATATCAATGTCCTGTTTCAGTCAATTACTATCATCCTGACTGTCTGTCCATTCTGCTAAACTATCAATGTCCTGTTTCAGTCAATTACTACCATCCTGACTGTCTGTCCATTCGGCTAAACTATCCATGTCCTGTTTCAGTCAATTTCTATCATCCTGACTCTCTCTCCATTCTGCTAAACTATCCATGTCCTGCTTCAGTCAATTACCATCATCCTGACTGTCTGTCCATTCTGCTAAACTATCAATGGCCTGTTTCAGTCAATTACTATCATCCTGACTGTCTGTCCATTCTGCTAAACTATCAATGTCCTGTTTCAGTCAATTACTATCATCCTGACTGTCTGTCCATTCTGCTATACTATCAATGTCCTGTTTCAGTCAATTAATATCATCCTGACTGTCTATCCATTCTGCTAAACTATCCAAATCCTGTTTCAGTCAATTACTATCATCCTGACTGTCTATCCATTCTGGGAAACTCTCCATGTCCTGTTTCAGTCAATTACTATCATCCTGACTCTCTGTCCATTCTGCTAAACTATCCATGTCCTGTTTCAGTCAATTACTATCATCCTGACTCTCTGTCCATTCTGCTAAAATATCAATGTCCTGTTTCAGTCAATTACTATCATCCTGACTGTCTATCCATTCTGCGAAACTATCAATGTCCTGTTTCAGTCAATTACTATCATCCTGACTGTCTGTCCATTCTGCTAAACTATCAATGTCCTGTTTCAGTCAATTACTATCATCCTGACTGTCTGTCCATTCTGCTAAAATATCCATGTCCTATTTCAGTCAATTAGTATCATCCTGACTGTCTATCCATTCTGGGAAAGTATCCATGTCCTGTTTCAGTCAATTACTATCATCCTGACTCTCTGTCCATTCTGCTAAACTATCAATGTCCTGTTTCAGTCAATTACTACCATCCTGACTGTCAGTCCATTCTGCTGAACTATCAATGTCCTGTTTCAGTCAATTACTACCATCCTGACTGTCTGTCCATTCGGCTAAACTATCAATGTCCTGTTTCAGTCAATTACTATCATCCTGACTGTCTGTCCATTCTGCTAAACTATCAATGTCCTGTTTCAGTCAATTACTATCATCCTGACTCTCTGTCCATTCTGCTAAACTATCCATGTCCTGTTTCAGTCAATTACTATTATCCTGACTGTCTGTCCATTCTGCTAAACTATCAATGACCTGTTTCAGTCAATTACTATCATCCTGACTGTCTGTCCATTCTGCAAAACTATCCATGTCCTGTTTCAGTCAATTACTATCATCCTGACTCTCTGTCCATTCTGCTAAACTATCCATGTCCTGTTTCAGTCAATTAGTATCATCCTGACTGTCTGTCCATTCTGCTAAACTATCAATGTCCTGTTTCAGTCAATTACAATCATCCTGACTCTCTGTCCATTCTGCTAAACTATCCATGTCCTGTTTCAGTCAATTACTATCATCCTGACTGTCTGTCCATTCTGCTAAACTATCAATGTCCTGTTTCAGTCAATTACTATCATCCTGACTGTCTGTCCATTCTGCTAAACTATCCATGTCCTGTGTCAGTCAATTACTATCATCCTGACTGTCTGTCCATTCTGCTAAACTATCAATGTCCTGTTCAAATCAATTACTATCATCCTGACTGTCTGTCCATTCTGCTAAACTATCAATGTCCTGTTTCAGTCATTTACTATCATCCTGACTGTCTATCCATTCTGCTAAACTATCAATGTCCTGTTTCAGTCAATTACTATCATTCTGACTGTCTGTCCATTCTGCTAAACTATCAATGTCCTGTTTCAGTCAATTACTATCATCCTAACTGTCTGTCCATTCTGCTAAACTATCAATGTCCTGTTTCAATCAATTACTATCATCCTGACTGTCTGTCCATTCTGCTAAACTATCAATGTCCTGTTTCAGTCAATTACTATCATCCTGACTGTCTGTCCATTCTGCTAACCTATCAATGTCCTGTTTCAGTCAATTACTATCATCCTGACTGTCTGTCCATTCTGCTAAACTATCCATGTCCTGTTTCAGTCAATTACTATCATCCTGACTGTCTGTCCATTCTGCTAACCTATCAATGTCCTGTTTCAGTCAATTACTATCATCCTGACTGTCTGTCCATTCTGCTAAACTATCCATGTCCTGTTTCAGTCAATTACTATCATCCTGACTGTCTGTCCATTCTGCGAAACTATCAATGTCCTGTTTCAGTCAATTACTATCATCCTGACTGTCTGTCCATTCTGCGAAACTATCAATCTCCTGTTTCAGTCAATTACTATCATCCTGACTGTCTGTCCATTCTGCTAAACTATCAATGTCCTGTTTCAGTCAATTACTATCATCCTGACTCTCTGTCCATTCTGCTAAACTATCAATGTCCTGTTTCAGTCAATTACTATCATCCTGACTCTCTGTCCATTCTGCTAAACTATCAATGTCCTGTTTCAGTCAATTACTACCATCCTGACTGTCAGTCCATTCTGCTGAACTATCAATGTCCTGTTTCAGTCAATTACTACCATCCTGACTGTCTGTCCATTCGGCTAAACTATCAATGTCCTGTTTCAGTCAATTACTACCATCCTGAATGTCTGTCCATTCTGGTAAACTATCAATGTCCTGTTTCAGTCAATTACTATCATCCTGACTGTCTGTCCATTCTGCTAAACTATCAATGTCCTGTTTCAGTCAATTACTATCATCCTGACTCTCTGTCCATTCTGCTAAACTATCAATGTCCTGTTTCAGTCAATTACTACCATCCTGACTGTCTGTCCATTCGGCTAAACTATCAATGTCCTGTTTCAGTCAATTACTACCATCCTGACTGTCTGTCCATTCTGGTAAACTATCAATGTCCTGTTTCAGTCAATTACTATCATCCTGACTGTCTGTCCATTCTGCTAAACTATCAATGTCCTGTTTTAGTCAATTACTATCATCCTGACTCTCTGTCCATTCTGCTAATCTATCCATGTCCTGTTTCAGTCAATTACTATTATCCTGACTGTCTGTCCATTCTGCTAAACTATCAATGTCCTGTTTCAGTCAATTACTATCATCCTGACTGTCTGTCCATTCTGCAAAACTATCCATGTCCTGTTTCAGTCAATTACTATCATCCTGACTCTCTGTCCATTCTGCTAAACTATCCATGTCCTGTTTCAGTCAATTAGTATCATCCTGACTGTCTGTCCATTCTTTTAAACTGTCAATGTCCTGTTTCAGTCAATTAGTATCATCCTGACTGTCTGTCCATTCTTTTAAACTATCAATGTCCTGTTTCAGTCAATTACAATCATCCTGACTCTCTGTCCATTCTGCTAAACTATCCATGTCCTGTTTCAGTCAATTACTATCATCCTGACTGTCTGTCCACTCTGCTAAACTATCCATGTCCTGTGTCAGTCAATTACTATCATCCTGACTGTCTGTCCATTCTGCTAAACTATCAATGTTCTGTTTCAGTCAATTACTATCATCCTGACTGTCTGTCCATTCTGCTAAACTATCAATGTCCTGTTCAAATCAATTACTATCATCCTGACTGTCTGTCCATTCTGCTAAACTATCAATGTCCTGTTTCAGTCATTTACTATCATCCTGACTGTCTATCCATTCTGCTAAACTATCAATGTCCTGTTTCAGTCAATTACTATCATTCTGACAGTCTGTCCATTCTGCTAAACTATCCATGTCCTGTTTCAGTCAATTACTATCATCCTGACTGTCTGTCCATTCTGCTAAACTATCAATGTCATGTTTCAATCAATTACTATCATCCTGACTGTCTGTCCATTCTGCTAAACTATCAATGTCCTGTTTCAGTCAATTACTATCATCCTGACTGTCTGTCCATTCTGCTAACCTATCAATGTCCTGTTTCAGTCAATTACTATCATCCTGACCGTCTGTCCATTCTGCTAAACTATCCATGTCCTGTTTCAGTCAATTACTATCATCCTGACTGTCTGTCCATTCTGCTAACCTACCAATGTCCTGTTTCAGTCAATTACTATCATCCTGACTGTCTGTCCATTCTGCTAAACTATCAATGTCCTGTTTCAGTCAATTACTATCATCCTGACTGTCTGTCCATTCTGCTAAACTATCAATGTCCTGTTTCAGTCAATTACTATCATCCTGACTGTCTGTCCATTCTGCGAAACTATCAATGTCCTGTTTCAGTCAATTACTATCATCCTGACTGTCTGTCCATTCTGCTAAACTATCAATGTCCTGTTTCAGTCAATTACTATCATCCTGACTGTCTGTCCATTCTGCGAAACTATCAATGTCCTGTTTCAGTCAATTACTATCATCCTGACTGTCTGTCCATTCTGGGAATCTATCCATGTCCTGTTTCAGTCAATTACTATCATCCTGACTGTCTGTCCATTCTGCTAAACTATCAATGTCCTGTTTCAGTCAATTACTATCATCCTGACTGTCTATCCATTCTGGGAAACTATCCATGTCCTGTTTCAGTCAATTACTATCATCCTGACTGTCTGTCCATTCTGCTAAACTATCCATGTCCTGTTTCAGTCAATTACTATCATCCTGACTGTCTATCCATTCTGGGAAACTATCCATGTCCTGTTTCAGTCAATTACTATCATCCTGACTGTCTGTCCATTCTGCAAAACTATCCATGTCCTGTTTCAGTCAATTACTACCATCCTGACTGTCTGTCCATTCTGCTAAACTATCAATGTCCTGTTTCAGTCAATTACTATCATCCTGACTGTCTATCAATTCTGCTAAACTATCAATGTCCTGTTTCAGTCATTTACTATCATCCTGACTGTCTGTCCATTCTGCTAAACAATCCATGTCCTGTTTCAGTCAATTACTACCATCCTGACTGTCTGTCCATTCTGCTGAACTATCAATGTCCTGTTTCAGTCAATTACTATCATCCTGACTGTCTGTCCATTCTGCTAAACTATCAATGTCCAGTTTCAGTCAATTACTACCATCCTGACTGTCTGTCCATTCTGCTAAACTATCCATGTCCTGTTTCAGTCAATGACTACCATCCTGACTGTCTGTCCATTCTGCTAAACTATCAATGTCCTGTTTCAGTCAATTACGATCATCCTGACTCTCTGTCCATTCTGCTAAACTATCCATGTCCTGTTTCAGTCAATTACTACCATCCTGACTTTCTGTCCATTCTGCTAAACTATCAATGTCCTGTTTCAGTCAATTACTATCATCCTGACTGTCTATCCATTCTGCTAAACTATCAATGTCCTGTTTCAGTCAATTACTATCATCCTGACTGTCTATCCATTCTGCTAAATTATCAATGTCCTGTTTCAGTCAATTACTATCATCCTGACTGTCTGTCCATTCTGCTAAATTATCCATGTCCTGTTTCAGTCAATTACTATCATCCTGACTGTCTATCCATTCTGCTAAATTATCAATGTCCTGTTTCAGTCAATTACTATCATCCTGACTGTCGGTCCATTCTGCTAAACTATCCATGTCCTGTTTCAGTCAATTACTATCATCCTGACTGTCTATCCATTCTGCTAAACTATCTATGTCCTGTTTCAGTCAATTACTATCATCCTGACTGTCGGTCCATTCTGCTACACTATCTATGTCCTGTTTCAGTCAATTACTATCATCCTGACTGTCTGTCCATTCTGCTAAACTATCCATGTCCTGTTTCAGTCAATTACTATCATCCTGACTGTCTGTCCACTCTGCTCCACTATCTATGTCCGGTTTCAGTCAATTACTATCATCCTGACTGTCTGTCCATTCTGCTAATCTATCCATGTCCTGTTTCAGTCAATTACTATCATCCTGACTGTCTGTCCATTCTGCTAATTATCCATGTCCTGTTTCAGTCAATTACTATCATCCTGACTGTCTGTCCATTCTGCTAACCTATCAATGTCCTGTTTCAGTCAATTACTATCATCCTGACTGTCTGTCCATTCTGCTAAACTATCAATTTCCTGTTACAGTCAATTACTATCATCCTGACTGTCTGTCCATTCTGCTAAACTATCAATGTCCTGTTTCAGTCAATTACTATCATCCTGACTGTCTGTCCATTCTGCTAAACTATCAATTTCCTGTTACAGTCAATTACTACCATCCTGACTGTCTGTCCATTCTGCTAACCTATCAATGTCCTGTTTCAGTCAATTACTATCATTCTGACTGTCTGTCCATTCTGCTAAACTATCAATTTCCTGTTACAGTCAATTACTATCATCCTGACTCTCTGTCCATTCTGCTAAACTATCCATGTCCTGTTTCAGTCAATTACTATCATCCTGACTGTATTTCCAATCTGCTAAACTATCCATGTCCTGTTTCAGCCAATTACTATCATCCTGTCTGTCTGTCCATTCTGCTAAACTATCCATGTCCTGTTTCAGTCAATTACTATCATCCTGACTGTCTTTCCATTCTGCTAAACTATCCATGTCCTGTTTCAGCCAATCACTATCATCCTGACTGTCTGTCCATTCTGCTAAACTATCAATGTCCTGTTTCAGTCAATTACTATCATCCTGACTCTCTGTCCATTCTGCTAAACTATCCATGTCCTGTTTCAGTCAATTACTACCATCCTGACTGTCTGTCCATTCTGCTAAACTATCCATGTCCTGTTTCAGTCAATTACTATCATCCTGACTGTCTGTCCATTCTGCAAAACTATCCATGTCCTGTTTCAGTCAATTACTACCATCCTGACTGTCTGTCCATTCTGCTAAACTATCAATGTCCTGTTTCAGTCAATTACTATCATCCAGACTGTCTATCCATTCTGCTAAACTATCAATGTCCTGTTTCAGTCATTTTCTATCATCCTGACTGTCTGTCCATTCTGCTAAACAATCCATGTCCTGTTTCAGTCAATTATACCATCCTGACTGTCTGTCCATTCTGCTGAACTATCAATGTCCTGTTTCAGTCAATTACTATCATCCTGACTGTCTGTCCATTCTGGGAAACTATCCATGTCCTGTTTCAGTCAATTACTATCATCCTGACTGTCTATCCATTCTGGGAATCTATCCATGTCCTGTTTCAGTCAATTACTATCATCCTGACTGTCTGTCCATTCTGCTAAACTATCCATGTCCTGTTTCAGTCAATTACTATCATCCTGACTGTCTATCCATTCTGGGAAACTATCCATGTCCTGTTTCAGTCAATTACTATCATCCTGACTGTCTGTCCATTCTTCTAAACTATCCATGTCCTGTTTCAGTCAATTACTACCATCCTGACTGTCTGTCCATTCTGCTAAACTATCAATGTCCTGTTTCAGTCAATTACTATCATCCAGACTTTCTATCTATTCTGCTAAACTATCAATGTCTTGTTTCAGTCATTTACTATCATCCTGACTGTCTGTCCATTCTGCAAAACAATCCATGTCCTGTTTCAGTCAATTACTACCATCCTGACTGTCTGTCCATTCTGCTGAACTATAAATGTCCTGTTTCAGTCAATTACTATCATCCTGACTGTCTGTCCATTCTGCTAAACTATCAATGTCCTGTTTCAGTCAATTACTATCATCCTGACTGTCTGTCCATTCTGCTAAACTATCCATGTCCTGTTTCAGTCAATTACTATCATCCTGACTCTCTGTCCATTCTGCTAAACTATCCATGTCCTGTTTCAGTCAATTACTACCATCCTGACCGTCTGTCCATTCTGCTAAACTATCCATGTCCTGTTTCAGTCAATGACTACCATCCTGACTGTCTGTCCATTCTGCTAAACTATCAATGTCCTGTTTCAGTCAATTACGATCATCCTGACTCTCTGTCCATTCTGCTAAACTATGGATGTCCTGTTTCAGTCAATTACTACCATCCTGACTGTCTGTCCATTCTGCTAAACTATCAATGTCCTGTTTCAGTCAATTACTATCATCCTGACTGTCTATCCATTCTGCTACACTATCTATGTCCTGTTTCAGTCAATTACTATCATCCTGACTGTCTGTCCATTCTGCTGAACTATCCATGTCCTGTTTCAGTCAATTACTATCATCCTGACTGTCTATCCATTCTGCTAAACTATCAATGTCCTGTTTCAGTCAATTACTATCATCCTGACTGTCTATCCATTCTGCTAAATTATCAATGTCCTGTTTCAGTCAATTACTATCATCCTGACTGTCGGTCCATTCTGCTAAACTACCCATGTCCTGTTTCAGTCAATTACTATCATCCTGACTGTCTATCCATTCTGCTAAACTATCTATGTCCTGTTTCAGTCAATTACTATCATCCTGACTGTCGGTGCATTCTGCTGCACCATCTATGTCCTGTTTCAGTCAATTACTATCATCATGACTGTCTGTCCATTCTGCTAAACTATCCATGTCCTGTTTCAGTCAATTACTATCATCCTGACTGTCTGTCCATTCTGCTACACTATCTATGTCCTGTTTCAGTCAATTACTATCATCCTGACTGTCTGTCCATTCTGCTAACCTATCAATGTCCTGTTTCAGTCAATTACTATCATCCTGACTGTCTGTCCATTCTGCTAAATTATCCATGTCCTGTTACAGTCAATTACTATCATACTGACTGTCTGTCCATTCTGCTAAACTATCAATGTCCTGTTTCAGTCAATTACTATCATCCTGACTGTCTGCCCATTCTGCTAAACTATCAATTTCCTGTTACAGTCAATTACTATCATCCTGACTGTCTGTCCATTCTGCTAACCTATCAATGTCCTGTTTCAGTCAATTACTATCATCCTGACTGTCTGTCCATTCTGCTAAAATATCAATTTCCTGTTACAGTCAATTACTATCATCCTGACTGTCTGTCCATTCTGCTAAACTATCCATGTCCTGTTTCAGTCAATTACTATCATCCTGACTGTCTTTCCAATCTGCTAAACTATCCATGTCCTGTTTCAGCCAATTACTATCATCCTGACTGTCTGTCCATTCTGCTAAACTATCCATGTCCTGTTTCAGTCAATTACTATCATCCTGACTGTCTTTCCATTCTGCTAAACTATCCATGTCCTGTTTCAGCCAATCACTATCATCCTGACTGTCTGTCCATTCTGCTAAACTATCAATGTCCTGTTTCAGTCAATTACTATCATCCTGACTCTCTGTCCATTCTGCTAAACTATCCATGTCCTGTTTCAGTCAATTACTACCATCCTGACTGTCCCTCCATTCTGCTAAACTATCAATGTCCTGTTTCAGTCAATTACTATCATCCTGACTGTCTATCCATTCTGCTAAATTATCAATGTCCTGTTTCAGTCAATTACTATCATCCTGACTGTCGGTCCATTCTGCTAAACTACCCATGTCCTGTTTCAGTCAATTACTATCATCCTGACTGTCTATCCATTCTGCTTAACTATCTATGTCCTGTTTCAGTCAATTACTATCATCCTGACTGTCGGTCCATTCTGCTGCACCATCTATGTCCTGTTTCAGTCAATTACTATCATCATGACTGTCTGTCCATTCTGCTAAACTATCCATGTCCTGTTTCAGTCAATTACTATCATCCTGACTGTCTGTCCATTCTGCTACACTATCTATGTCCTGTTTCAGTCAATTACTATCATCCTGACTGTCTGTCCATTCTGCTAATCTATCCATGTCCTGTTTCAGTCAATTACTATCATCCTGACTGTCTGTCCATTCTGCTAAATTATCAATGTCCTGTTTCAGTCAATTACTATCATCCTGACTGTCTGTCCATTCTGCTAAACTATCAATTTCCTGTTACAGTCAATTACTATCATCCTGACTGTCTGTCCATTCTGCTAAACTATCAATGTCCTGTTTCAGTCAATTACTATCATCCTGACTGTCTGCCCATTCTGCTAAACTATCAATTTCCTGTTACAGTCAATTACTATCATCCTGACTGTCTGTCCATTCTGCTAACCTATCAATGTCCTGTTTCAGTCAATTACTATCATCCTGACTGTCTGTCCATTCTGCTAAAATATCAATTTCCTGTTACAGTCAATTACTATCATCCTGACTGTCTGTCCATTCTGCTAAACTATCCATGTCCTGTTTCAGTCAATTACTATCATCCTGACTGTCTTTCCAATCTGCTAAACTATCCATGTCCTGTTTCAGCCAATTACTATCATCCTGACTGTCTGTCCATTCTGCTAAACTATCCATGTCCTGTTTCAGTCAATTACTATCATCCTGACTGTCTTTCCATTCTGCTAAACTATCCATGTCCTGTTTCAGCCAATCACTATCATCGTGACTGTCTGTCCATTCTGCTAAACTATCAATGTCCTGTTTCAGTCAATTACTATCATCCTGACTCTCTGTCCATTCTGCTAAACTATCCATGTCCTGTTTCAGTCAATTACTACCATCCTGACTGTCCCTCCATTCTGCTAAACTATCAATGTCCTGTTTCAGTCAATTACGATCATCCTGACTCTCTGTCCATTCTGCTAAACTCTCCATGTCCTGTTTCAGTCAATTACTATCATCCTGACTCTCTGTCCATTCTGCTAAACTATCCATGTCCTGTTTCAGTCAATTACTATCATCCTGACTCTCTGTCCATTCTGCTAAAATATCAATGTCCTGTTTCAGTCAATTACTATCATCCTGACTGTCTGTCCATTCTGCTAAACTATCAATGTCCTGTTTCTAGTCAATTACTACCATCCTGACTGTCTGTCCATTCTGCTAAACTATCCATGTCCTGTTTCAGTCAATTACTACAATCCTGACTGTCTGTCCATTCGGCTAAACTATCAATGTCCTGTTTCAGTCAATTACTACCATCCTGACTGTCTGTCCATTCTGCTAAACTATCACTGTCCTGTTTCAGTCAATTACTATCATCCTGACTGTCTATGCATTCTGCGAAACTATCAATGTCCTGTTTCAGTCAATTACTATCATCCTGACTGTCCGTCCATTCTGCCAATCTATCAATGTCCTGTTTCAGTCAATTACTATCATCCTGACTGTCTGTCCATTCTGCTAAAATATCCATGTCCTATTTCAGTCAATTACTATCATCCTGACTGCCTATCCATTCTGGGAAACTATCCATGTCCTGTTTCAGTCAATTACTATCATCCTGACTGTCTGTCCATTCTGCTAAACTATCCATGTCCTGTTTCAGTCAATTACTATCATCCTGACTGTCTGTCCACTGTGCTAAACTATCCATGTCCTTTGTCAGTCAATTACTATCATCCTGACTGTCTGTCCATTCTGCTAAACTATCAATGTTCTGTTTCAGTCAAATACAATCATCCTGACTGTCTGTCCATTCTGCTAAACTATCAATGTCCTGTTCAAATCAATTACTATCCTCCTGACTGTCTGTCCATTCTGCTAAACTATCAATGTCCTGTTTCAGTCATTTACTATCATCCTGACTGTCTATCCATTCTGCTAAACTATCAATGTCCTGTTTCAGTCAATTACTATCATTCTGACTGTCTGTCCATTCTGCTAAACTATCCATGTCCTGTTTCAGTCAATTACTATCATCCTGACTGTCTGTCCATTCTGCTAAACTATCAATGTCCTGTTTCAATCAATTACTATCATCCTGACTGTCTGTCCATTCTGCTAAACTATCAATGTCCTGTTTCAGTCAATTACTATCATCCTGACTGTCTGTCCATTCTGCTAACCTATCAATATCCTGTTTCAGTCAATTACTATCATCCTGACTGTCTGTCCATTCTGCTAAACTATGGATGTCCTGTTTCAGTCAATTACTACCATCCTGACTGTCTGTCCATTCTGCTAAACTATCAATGTCCTGTTTCAGTCAATTACTATCATCCTGACTGTCTATCCATTCTGCTACACTATCTATGTCCTGTTTCAGTCAATTACTATCATCCTGACTGTCTGTCCATTCTGCTAAACTATCCATGTCCTGTTTCAGTCAATTACTATCATCCTGACTGTCTATCCATTCTGCTAAACTATCAATGTCCTGTTTCAGTCAATTACTATCATCCTGACTGTCTATCCATTCTGCTAAATTATCAATGTCCTGTTTCAGTCAATTACTATCATCCTGACTGTCGGTCCATTCTGCTAAACTACCCATGTCCTGTTTCAGTCAATTACTATCATCCTGACTGTCTATCCATTCTGCTAAACTATCTATGTCCTGTTTCAGTCAATTACTATCATCCTGACTGTCGGTCCATTCTGCTGCACTATCTATGTCCTGTTTCAGTCAATTACTATCATCATGACTGTCTGTCCATTCTGCTAAACTATCCATGTCCTGTTTCAGTCAATTACTATCATCCTGACTGTCTGTCCATTCTGCTACACTATCTATGTCCTGTTTCAGTCAATTACTATCATCCTGACTGTCTGTCCATTCTGCTAATCTATCCATGTCCTGTTTCAGTCAATTACTATCATCCTGACTGTCTGTCCATTCTGCTAAATTATCCATGTCCTGTTTCAGTCAATTACTATCATCCTGACTGTCTGTCCATTCTGCTAACCTATCAATGTCCTGTTTCAGTCAATTACTATCATCCTGACTGTCTGTCCATTCTGCTAAACTATCAATTTCCTGTTACAGTCAATTACTATCATCCTGACTGTCTGTCCATTCTGCTAAACTATCAATGTCCTGTTTCAGTCAATTACTATCATCCTGACTGTCTGTCCATTCTGCTAAACTATCAATTTCCTGTTACAGTCAATTACTATCATCCTGACTGTCTGTCCATTCTGCTAACCTATCAATGTCCTGTTTCAGTCAATTACTATCATCCTGACTGTCTGTCCATTCTGCTAAACTATCAATTTCCTGTTACAGTCAATTACTATCATCCTGACTGTCTGTCCATTCTGCTAAACTATCCATGTCCTGTTTCAGTCAATTACTATCATCCTGACTGTCTTTCCAATCTGCTAAA